>NW_023397132.1:56768-249194 GCF_011125445.2 Fundulus heteroclitus
TCTGATTCAACACTTTGGATTCTTACTCATTACTAAACTACATGCAAAATATATATGTGGAAATAAAGAACAAAACAAACAATAAACAATGGATTAAAATGAGCGGTTAGCAGATCTTACTTAACTCAAGTTGTTAAACACCGCCCTCGAAACACCGGCATTCACGTATCAGCATTGATAGACAGAACAGCTTCGGGAATCTCACTGGACGCTTTGATGTCTTACCAAAAGCTAGTTCAGCTAAGCTACCTACAGTTCAGATACACGTCACCCTCCCAAGATGGCTGCTACGATGACGTATGAGGGGAGGTCCTAATGACGTAACCACGCTTACGCTGATGGGATAATGCCTCGCTTCGAGGGGCGCAGCTAACTGGGAGTTTAAAGCGAAGCCCGCGACTTGCTCGGACAAAAGATTAAATCGATAAGAAGAGCGAAAAGAGAGAGGGGGGAAAGCAGGGGAAAAGATGAAAATAAATGAAGCAGTAACCCACGGCGGGGTTATTGATGAATCACAAATCAAACAGCAAAAATCAATTGTAAAATGCATGCACATACAAAGAAAATGTTCAGCAAAATAATTCCAACTTCGTCGTGGAATAAAAGCATTAACCAACACCTACAAAGTTCTACGCCTGCCCAGGCACTTCTAAACACCCTGTTGGTGAAACAGAAATAAAAGGGGAAAACCCCGTTACTTTGAGGTGCCTCGGGGCTGGTCCGGAGCGCTCCGAGTAGTGGCTTTCTGGACGCGTCTTGACGAGCGCAGATGGGAAGAAACGAAGGGGAAGAAGCTCCTTCGTTTCTTCCTCCGGGTTCAACAGTCGCTTTGTTGGCCAGACAAAGCGGGGTCCTCTTCGATCACTGGGAGATGCGGCGTCTCTCAGTCTTTTGATCAGAGGGAATTTAAAAGTACTTATTTAAGTCGACCTCCTGTTATAAAAAGCAGGGAATAAACGTTGCGTCGAAAAATCTCGGTCCAGCGAGTAATCGAACACGTGGCGGGGAATCACCCCAACGGAATCAGCTGTGTGTGTGTCTCCTCGGGTTGGCTAAAAGCCAGGGAAGAAGGAAGATTGTCGTGTGTGATCGGCTTTTATAGCCATCACCATAGCAACCTTATCTTGATCGGCGGCCATTTTGCCGTGTTGCGTGATGGGAGTTGGTGGCCATTTTGACCACATTGCATCATGGGTAACGTAGTCCGTTACGTCCCGAATTGATGCCCGCTTTCTGTCACGTCTGAACTGGCACAACACCGGGGATGTTGAAATTAGACTTGAATGACTTTTAATTAATCTCAAAAAGCACTTTGCTTGCAAAGCTGATCACTTATGTTTAGATAAGTGCAAAAACAAAACAAATCTTTAATTTAATTTTACACACCACCTCTCTTACACTTGTTACATACTCCATGAGAACAAGTCAGGGTGGGAAGAACACAGAAAAAAGTTTGTTTTGGCTCTGTCTATTCATACTCTGCAAGACGCTCATCTGCAGAAGTCAGTCCCACAATACACACGTCATTGAAGATCAGGGGGTTAGGGCGACACAGAGAGTCTTGCACGGGGCTGTTGGTGTGCTCATGGTGTGCTCTGGTGCTATTTGGAAAAAGTGTGAACATTGGGGGCTTGCGGTGCTACGGGGGGTGGGACTGCCCCGCAAGGATAAATTATAAAGGAAAAGCTACAAGTGAGTGGAATTGGCAAGTTCGACTGCTTAAACCACTGGAGTTGAACTAAACTGTGTGACAGCAGTTCAACAGATGCATGACACATCTCCTCTTTTCCAACCTAAACAATCCTATCTAAATCCTGTCCAATCACAGTGCAGTAGTCGGACAAATTGTGAGAAAAAAGTCTTGCCCCGACGTTGTGTCGAGACAAAGCAAGGAGACCCTCCAAGACAAGACTGAGATATCAAAATGACGTAATTTGCTGCGTGAGCAAGACAAACGTCTCATTTCTCTTGGAGTATGTAGCTGCCTTAACTCTGCTAACTCTGAAATAAGCCATACTGAACACCCTATAATACATAGTAGTGTACCCCATGCAACTGATACTTCTACCATTTTTCAACTACTCGGTCTGTTAAGACCATTGTTCTTCAGCACAATAATGCAATTCTCATTTTTTTTTTTACTGATATTGATTTTCTGTAAAAATAAAAAAATAAGAGAAAAGAAAGAAAACAGTAGAAGTAAGTTTTTGCAAGTTTCTGCTAAGATGCATGGGAAAAGTGGCATATTTCACAGTGAAGAGGAAAGGGTGGTGGGGAAAAGGGTGTCAAGGCTTGGGAGAAAATGAATATGCATGTGCATATTTATCCGGAAAATGATTACTTGCTGGAGCATTCATTAATCGTTTTTTCATAATTCATTCTGCGCATATTCCCTTTTTTATTGAATTTAAACAAACCCATTAACAGGGATTAACTTCCCTGAATGAGACTTTGCTTCTCTTCCCAATTGCCTCCAAAAAGGGCCCCTTGTTTCGTCAAGTGGAATTACTTGCAAGCGTCTGCAATCTCTTCTGAAAAGAATTATAGAACACAAGGGTGTGCTACACCGTCCTTCCATCCCGTTTTTGCCACTCTCTCCAGTCAATTTATAATCACTTTTCAAAGGATATATTTCCCCATTGTTCATTTCTTTTTTTTTTTTCCTCCTTTTTTGCTTAGTGGAGGGTCATGCAGGGAATGTTTTCTTAGTAATGATAGCTTTATTGCATCTTGTTTTTTTTTTAATAACTGATAATTTGCGCTTGACCATCACCACTATCTCTCCCATGGTTGTTGTCAATTTTTTTCTCCCCTGGCCTTTGTTGCTGCCTTTTACATGGACTAATTACAGCCTGAAGAGAATTGCTTTTCTGGACCCTGACCTATTCTTTTTACTTAAGGCCATGTGAAGGATAAAAACGGGGCCGAGAAATGAATGGAGAGCTAAAGGAGGGTACGAGGAGCTTTGTAGCTGATTAACCATAAGGCATACATGAATGATAATTGGATGAGAGGATGTGAGTGGAGCCGTGAGCAAGAAATGCACTCCTTTTCTTCCTTTCATCTATATACTCAGGATTCTGTTCATCACAGTTCTTTTTTTGCCTCCTGTCTTCTTCTGAAGAATGCAAGAGAGCCAACAAAGAGTACCATCACGTCTGAGTGGAAGATGTGCCTACCTTGAGGGGGCGACACTGAAAAGACTGCATTGTATCTCAGTGTGTAGTGCTGCCCTAGATCTGTAATTACAGTGCACATTGCTTACAAGAGTGTAGGTCGACTCATGTGCATTTCAAATTAGACTTAAAATGGCTACTTTTTTAAGATCCTGATTTGCATTTAGTGTATTTCTTATGCAACATAGTATTGCCTTTAGGTAGAAAAACCTATATGAAATGAAAAGAAAACTTTGAGGTCTCAACACTTTTGTTTTTAACCTTGCAAATGATATCTGTGTAAAAAAAAAAAAAAAGAGGCGCAAGATCTGTAGCTGGATATTGGTAGTGGAAACAATGGTTTTAACTGTTATCATTTAAAGATTATAAAGCTACGTTAAATTATAGTGATACTTGTGAATCACTGTTAAACAGTAATTTAAAAAAATAAGTTAAGGAGTGGATGTTTCCTAAGATATCTAAAACATTAAAAAAATATAAAGAAATCTCTGAATATTTTTCAGAATTAATTCAAATTTAGCTCACCTTAAATAAGAATGTAAAAAATTATTGCCCATTTGAAGTGATTAGTAAGACATATGTTCTATTGGTTAAGTTTCACAGTTGTGATCTGAGGTGTGTCCATTTTTATAAATATTTTGGCTTGTTAATAAACC
This sequence comes from Fundulus heteroclitus, assembly GCF_011125445.2. NCBI lineage: Eukaryota > Metazoa > Chordata > Actinopteri > Cyprinodontiformes > Fundulidae > Fundulus > Fundulus heteroclitus. The sequence continues at coordinate 60,601 of NW_023397132.1, forward strand.
GCACCGCAGGGAGATACAGTTCTTATCACTGGTGTATTGCAAAGTTCTGGTTTCAAATCCAGACTATGACAGGTTGTGACAATCAATATCACATATTTTGATACCACTTCAACACAGCTGGGCAATATGTGTCCTTAGGGAAAACAGGATGCACTATATACATATATATATATATATATATATATATATATATATATATATATATATATATATATATATATATATATATATATAAACACACATAAAGCTGGACTTGGTGTTGCAACAATTACAGGTTATTATTTAATAAGGATACGTAACGTTACATCAGGCTTACTAGATTATTCACATTCGGTTCACAACAACAAGGCCAGTTTTAAACTGCTCAAGAATTTTTTTTTTCACAAACAGAATAAAGGTTTTACAAATCATGAAAATGTGATTTAAAGAATATTTGTTTAGTATCAAATTATCCAGCTCAAGTCTCACCATGATTTAAACATGGTGGAGGCTTCTGCAAGGTTATCAGAACTGAATGGTGTCATCCAGGCTGATGAGAACTCCTTTTTAGCTCATACTGAGAACAAAACAGGGCAACTCAAGAAGCACTTCATTTCTTACTTCAAGTTAAGAGTCTCAAACAAGGTGTCAGGCTTAAAGCACTCACCTTGATATGCAGGTTTTTAATAATTGCTTACACTTACCTCACCATTTGAAGTCTGGCTGACAAAAACTTAATAGAGCTTTGTGAGACAAACTTCACTTTGAGACGAAAAACTGGGGCGTTTTAATATCCCAAGAATCTGTAGCATGCATTTCCTCACTTCTCTTTCACTTTTAACTTGAACTTATGCATAAAAAGAAACAACTCTTAAGTGCATCGCATATCAGGACAGCCACATTGTGTCCTGTCTTTAACACACATTGGGAAGTGTGAGAACAGATCTGTGAATATCTGTCAAATACAGATATGAACTTAAGTCAATGACCAGCATAGCCTATTATGTGGAAGATATAAATGACGTACTACACCAAAAAAATGCCATAAAATGTTTATTGTGTAAATCTTTTAAGCAGCTTCAAAATATTGGCTTGGCATTTCTTCTTTGTGTTTTCACCTCAACAAGATTATTCACCAGAATAAGCAGTGTCTGGAGAAATTAACTGTGGAAACGGCACTGCAATACATCAGGGCAATAAGAAGCATAGTAGAATATCCATCCATCCATCCATTTTCTAACAAGCCTATCCCTTGTGGGGTCACAAAAGGTGCTATTGTCTATCTCCAGCTGTCAATGGGCAAGAGGCGGGGTACACCCTGGACAGGTTGCCAGTCCATCACAGCATAGTAGAATATGGACAATGATAAAGGAGTGTGGATGTATTGAAGCTGGAATATAGTTGAATTTGCATTTAGTTTCTACCCCTTTGTCGTATTGATATAAAGAAACATCACAAACAGTGCAAATTAGTGATGAGAACAACAGTTCCTTTTAGTGTACTGAATCACTAGAATAAGTTAATTAAAACTATTCTAGCAACCGGAAGTCAGTCACTTCAGATGGAAAAAGAAAAAAGTATAACTCTAAACATGACTTTTGGCAAAAAAAAAATCTATCAGTTCTGAAAAAAATGTAATTTCAGATTAGGCAAGAAAAAGTACATAAAACACTATATTAACAATCCCAGATCAAGCTCGTCCGATCTGAATTCATTGGCATAGTATGTAAGTAAGTGACACAGCACCACATTCAGTATACTTCTTCAAGGTGTGATTCGTTCACACACAGGATTAGACATAGCGCAGATGAATCACGGTCCAACTTGTACAGTTTTGCATACTGAACAAATCATTCAGTGCAAACAAATAATGTCCTGACTTGCGTACTGCATGAATCAAGACGTCATTCATTCGTCTTGTGACACAGGGCCACTATCAGCGGCAGCACAGTACTAGTCGGTGAATCACTCCTCAGCGGCAGTCCTCTGTGTCTCCGGTATTCACAAATCCTGACTCAGTGAGAGCGTGAATGACTCGCGTACTGATTCGTTCAGTACACGAATCAGCACCATTTCCAGCACAGTACTGATTGCGATTCTCCCCTCAGCAGCATTCATCTGTTTCACCAGGTTAGCGTAGGGAATCCTGAGTTATACCAAGCAAACTTTAGCCATTAGCTTGAAGCAATCAATGCCATTGTGTGAGTCACAAAAGGCGTAAGTGACACACCCGACCGATCTGTGGTGGATTTTAACTGAACTCCAGAAAATAACAAATCAATTTATTAAATTGTTTGATTCAGTTCTTTAACGAAAAATGCTTGTTCGTTTGAATGAAGGACATGAACGAGACAACAGTAGTGCAAGTCAAGATTGCACCTACTGTGCATCTACTGCACCAAAGACCTGCTATTTTGTGAAGGATATAGTTCACGTGACTAATAGTACTTAACTTGCCATTAGAGAAGAAGTATTGCAGAAGTTGAAATAACACTCACCATGCTAACCTGGAAAAAAATAGTGTTCAGATTATTCAGGTTAGTAGTTTTGTTAATATAGTCTTTTTGCTGAACAAATATGGGAAATTATTCAAAAAATGCACTTTATGGATAACTGAGCTTAAATTGCAGCACTGTCTCACACTATATGAATTTGACGTAATGTACAACGTCAAATCCATATGTATATAAGTCACCTTAAATGTACATAAGTCATCTTAAATCTCTGTTTTATTTCTTTTTTTCTCTCAATCCATTGTATATATGTGGATGCACTGTATATACCTCATGTACCATTTCCTCCTTTTGGCACCTTCTTTTGATTATTGAGTTGATGTGACACGTGAATTTCTCCACTGTGAGATCAATAAAGTATATCTTATCTTATCTCATGATAGGTTCTTCATCATTAACATCATTAACTAAAAATTACATATTAAACTATTGTATCTGTTGCTAAAACACTGTTTTAAGACATTTTTATTTTCAAGGTCCAAGCATGGCACATTGGCACAATGTTGAGGTTAATAATTGTCTCTGGTAGGTCTGTCCCAAGTCACAAAGCTGAAATGAGCTCATTAAGGAGTAATGTGAGCATATCACATTCAGTTGCTTGTTCACGTGTGGTAGGCTAGTGTTTAAAAAAGAGGGCACACACCTGCATAAGTATACTTTCAGAATATTCAGTTGTGAATTTAACTTTGAAATGTTTGACAATTGTGTTGGAGCAGCTTGAGAACAACATAGTGATGCCAGCCAAGCCCATTAGCTTGAATAAAGAAATTAAACCAGAGGCTACATATCAAGATATATATCCTAGGAGCTTCAAATTATACCCAAACTAAAACCCTGACTAAGTGGGTAAAAAAACAACAACAAAAAAAAAAACAATGTAGCCCAGATTTAAAAAGGATATTATAAGGGAGAGTCTTTCTGCAGCCATTACTTTGTCATTCAGTTTTTCATCTTTCTCCCATTTCCCCTGGAGCCCTTTGGTGAAGAAAAGCCAAATGACCGCGCTTCTGTGAGCACCATCTGGCAGCTTGTACTCTTACAGCACCCGACAAAGCTCTCACTTTTCTGCTAACCTACAACGCAGTCAAGAAGATGATTATGAAACTAATAAGAAATTAGCCTTGTTATGTCATATAGCACCATGATACAATTTGCACATTAGTTACTGATGCTTTGCACACTTATTGACTTATGCTGTTATGGCTATTGCAAAGGCTAGCTATACAGTGCAATGGAAATGTAATCAACCCCTTGCAGATTTTCTACATTTTTTTTGACACACTTAAATGAAATGTTTCACCTGATGATCTGCACATTAATATCAGTCAAATATACCCGGAGTAACTGCAAAAAAGATGTTTTAAATGATGATTATGCTTATGCAGCAAAAAAGCTATCCAAAGCAACCTGACCCTTTATGAGGAAAAAAAAGATCTATTTCCTCCCAAGCCCTGTTTATTAACCATGAATTAATGGTTATTCACCACAATACGCCTGTATTTAATCAAAAAGGGGCCAAGATGCCTGTTGACCCCAAAGACCACAAAGGCCCTTCTGGCATTTGGCAGCAAACATGTTGATGATCCACAGGAGTCTGGGAAATTAATATTTTGTGGTTTGACAAGAATAAATTGGAAACTTTTAGAAGATGCCCATCCTGATAAATCTTATATGAAACTAACATGGTATTTCAGAAAAGAAATCATGGTAACTGTCAAACATGGTGGTAGTCTTATAGTGGTCTGAGGGTGAATTGCTACATTGGGATCTGGACAACTTGTCATAACTGATGGAATAATTAGAGCTGCTCTCTATCAGAAAATCCTAAAGGCGATTATCTGGCCATCGGTTCATGACCTTAAACTCAAGGGCACGAGGGTTATGCAGCAGGATTGTGATCCAAGCAAAAAAGTAAGTCTACCTCTGAATGGCTTAAGGAAATGTTTTGAAGTTGCCTTGTTCAAGTCTGTTTTTTTTATGTTGCCGTAAGGCACAGGAACAGAGGATTTTTAGGGGTGTACAATCAGCAATCCTTTTATGAGCCCTTTAAAGAGTGAGCTAAGATTTCTCCGCCTCAATGTAATATAATTGTATTTTTGCAAACAACTCATAGCAGTATTTTCTGCCAAGGCTGGCTCAACCAGTTGATAAGTTTAGAAAGCAATTAGTTTCTCCACAGGCTGGTTTGGTTAGATGTTTTTCTATTCATTAATTAAGTATTTTTTTTGAAAGCTGATGTTTGTATTTACTTTTGTAACAACTTTGTGATTAATGCCACAGAGTAATCTGCTTCAACACAGGAGCTTGGTGTCTGGATCAAACGCCTTAGTCCAATCGATAAATTACAGTATGGGGTGTGATGGCGATATTGATTCACATTGGTCCCAACTTTAGCATTTTCTATTCAGCGCAAAGACTCATACATATTTCTATGAGAAGCCATGAAGGATCTGTTTTGTACCAATAACTTACTAGGTTTGGAAAGGGATAACATGAACAGACAGGACAATAAATATATTTTTGTAGCCAGGGACTTTATTAACTCTAATTCCCATCGTTATAACCTATCAAGGTCTCCAGTGTCAGTGTAGAGATGGTTGTGATACAAATAGACTGATTTCACATTTCATATGTTGCTATATTTTCTTTCAAATGATTTTGTTGCGGCAAGTGATTATTATAAAAACAATAAAAACTAAGCAATAAAACACATACAACTTTACTATAGCACTTATGTTTAAGCTAGTTTTCTGTTTTATGGTACATATATGCATGTTACTTTATAAAAAAAGTACAATACAAAGGTCGCTATTCTGAACACCTATTATTAGAATATCAACCGACAGCAGTGTCACTGCAAAACAAAAACACTTTTTTTAATCAAATGTTTCCTGTCTTCCATATTTCATCTATAACAAGCCTGGGATGAAAATGTATTTATGTATTCCACTGTTGTTGATAGAAAATCAAATAGTATTTACATCAACCTATCAAGTGAACCACAACATGCAGAAAACACAGCAAGAACCCAGTATTTCCAAAGTACATATTGGAAACTTGACTTTCACTGGATACTGTACCAGGCAAATGCTGTTATGGAGCTGATAATCTAGTTTGCTACACACACACACACACACACACACACACACACACACACACACACACACACACACACACACACACACACACACACACACAGACCACTATCCTCCTGTCCAAGACTAATTGGAAGGCTGAAATGGATTATGTAATAGAGATAAGATAAATAATCCCACAGCAGTATGGTGACCAAATATTTATGTCGCATCATGTATTAGTTTTACATTAACTTACATAAATATAGGAATGCACCCAAGGAATTTTAACCTGCTGTTTAACCAACTGATCCAAAATTGTTGCTGGGGTCACATGGTTAATTCTTCAACCAGCACCTTAGTGTGAATATCATTAATACAGAACGTTGGATTTCTTGTAAAACAAGGAATGATATATGACCTATACATCAAAACCTCACTAACCTTTGTATTCAGACTATGCATCTATCTGGCCCAGCCAAAACTGTTGGCACTTTAAAATGAATGTTAAAATTAGAATTCATTTTTGGATAATCCATTTATGTATCCTTGACTGGTCTGACCACCTGCCCAAGTCCTCTTTTGTATCCTTCTGAATAATTTAAATAAAATTTGGTAATTGTGGTGATATACCCAGATATTAAATGTTTTATTTAGTGAATCAAACTTGAATGAAATGTTCATTAGTCAAGCATCTGAAATGTTATCTCTTTCAGTGTATCTCATGTTATCTTGAGTGTGTGGTCTATGATTTTTGGATTGTCTTGTCAAGTGCCTTGAGATGACATTTGCTATCAATTGGCACTGATAAAACACAGTGAACTGAACTGGAAATTTAACTGATTTATTTTATGCCGCACACATGGTATTTAAAAGAAAGGAAATATAAAAGGAATCTGAGTGCTTTCTGGGCCAGTTTTGTCAGTTTCCGATAAATATGCTGGACTGACAGGTGGAAGGGCGACTAAGCAAAAAAACTGTGAAACTGGGAGATGGAAATGGTGGGTATGGGTGTTGAAGTTGAAGGATGCGAGGCAGAGCAGGAGTGAGTGAGAGGCAGAAACAAAGTGACAAGCGAGTGAGTATGCGTGACAAATGAAGGGGGTGCAGACAAATACAAAAATAACCGGAGGACAAAATGAAACTTTCCCCCTGCCCCTGTGGAAAAGATGTCATTTACAGACTTTAGACCTTTATCTTCCCTTTGATGAAAAGAAAAGGGAAAACCTGACTGCTAAGCCATCACAGATCATTTGTGCTCTTTCGTCGCCACTGGTCAAGCCTCAAATCTCTACGATTTATTCTACAGGCATTATTATAAAACGGACATAACCACTGGATTGGAGAAGGCCCCAGTACAGCTTCCCCTTAAAGGTAACACATACTACAGTAAATCATCACTTTTTTTCTGATGATTTCGGGGCAATCAGTTACTGTATATTTATTCCTGCTGAGAAATCTCTATTTGTAGGCTTTGGAGACTACACAAAGGGATGATATTTCTTATAAAGTTAATGAAATCCTTTGTACTTTCTCTGAATCAAACTATCAGACCTCACATACATCTAGATGTTTATTAAAAGACAGACTTAAGGCCTGAAATCTGTGCACTACAGAAGTATCCATTGAAGAACATTTAGTCCTTATGAGTCACCGACACCATATGCCAACATTCAAAAGTAGCTTTTTTGAAAGTGGTTGCTATATAATTTTTCTGATATAGATTTGATATGGAATACATAAATATAACTCCTTTAGTTTATCCAAAACATGTTTTGCCATTGGTGGCAAGAGGCCAGCAGACATCGCTAAGCTTTACCTTGAGTGACAGTAAGAAGTGTTAGAAAAAAGGGAGTTTCCTCTCATTACTAAAAATATTTTCTAACTGACAATACTGTCAATATGAACGGTTAAGAAAAATCCACTAAGAATTAAATTTTAAAAAGCTATATCGTGAGTCAATTATGCTAGCAGCTCTGATGACATAGTGTGAGCCCAAAACATACAGACCCAATGTAGCTGCCCTAATGTTTGACTTGAATATTTATCATTGCTAAAGGGCATACTATAACTGTGATTCATGTTGTATAGACTCCTGAGTAGACGTCGTCTGGGCTTTGAGTCGAGGGAAGAGCCCTCATCTGCATCAACCTTTAGTTATTGGGTGTGTATATATCAAGCTTTGTTCCAGGTGAGATTTAGGAAAAGATGATATCAAGAATATCATACATACATTTATTCATCCATCTTTACCCATCTGCATCCAAACTGCAAGGAGTTAAGCTCCTTCTCTGGAGGATGCAGACGAGACAATGAAAACAGCCTGAATTGATTTACTAAGTGTTCAGAGACAGAAATGTTACATTGATAGATGAAACTGTTGTTTTATGACAGAAAATGGCTCTAGGGGAAGGGGTGTTAGTAAACAAGAGACATTAAATAAACTGGACTTTTCCCACCCCCGAGCCTAGATAAAGGAGGACATTTGGAATTTTCACACCACAAAAAAGAATTGATGGAAGAGAGTAGATTTCTTGTTACAAAGTTTTGAAGATATTTTTACCCATTTCTTTTTCTGCCACAGTTATTTATCTTATTCAGTATTTATCACAAAGACATGCACATGACCAATTCTGCAAATTAGAAAATGGTATCATTTAGTAACGTAGTGACTAACAATAGTTACTTTCTTTACTGCAAAGTTGACAAGACTGATAATTACTATTAGTCCTTTTTCAAGGTGAGCAAAGACAAATGTTTCAGACCTTAGAAAAAAAAGACTGTATTAAAACTCTTAGAAAAATGGATTGCCACCAAGTCATAATGTGTAACATTGTAAGGGAAAATATTTAAACATTGTATCTAGTAGCCAATAACATTTACTTAATAGTGGGACACAATCGGGCATTTCTCAAATGACGTCACATTTTTCCAGAAACAGCCTGGTTTCCCAGCTGGTTGGACAGCAAGAGTGCAAATTGCAATGGCAATGCCAATCATTTTGGAAGATGAAGATGTCCCAGGAGCTTCATTTCAACCTGCTTCAATCAAGAAACCCAGCATTAAACAGCTGAAACATTGGTTGAAATGTAGAGGGCTCAAAATGAGAAGAAATAAAGCGGTATTAGTAGAAAGATAGGAGAGGCTATTCTCTCCTCTCTCACACAGATCAAACACAAGGAAGAAACCTGCTTAATCCCCGTAAAATTACAGCTAATGCTCTCTTGTGGCGCAGCGCGATAACCAGAAAAAGCCGTTCTGGACACGATCATCAGGTCACGAGTCACTCTAGCAGATACCAATACAGCTGTGATTTCTTGTTGCCATAATATTTCTGCTGAGGCGATATTCAGGACAGATCTGTTCACTATTTGACTCATACAAGGAAACTATTCAAGCTTTATTGCTCTGCTTGTATAACCACAAGATGGCCACGACACATGCCTCTAAATTTAGTAATTTGACGTCATTTGAGGAATGCCCTATACTAAAATACCTTTTTTTCTTTATTTGTACATTTCGTTTTTCCATGAGAGTCTATGAAATTTTCTCTAAATATTTACTATTAATATCAAGAACAATGATCCACAGCCAACAGATCTTACAATACAGCAAGTGTCACTACTGTGTCAATGCTTTGGCTAACACTAACTAGAGCAACTTTGATTGTTGTAAAACCAACTGTTTAGCCTCAACCTCTAGATATACCCCTTGTTTTACAATCAAAATACCATAAGAACATGCTTTAAACACCTTTTTTTATTCATGATTAAACATTCTGATTCACTACAAGTCAGGGCTGGAAGAATTGCAGTAATATTAGAATTCCAATAATACATTTTTTTTCCTATTTTTAATTGCTGTTGACATTGGATTCTACACTATTGTTTCTACTACTTAGCCACAGGTGAGAAAAAAACCCTTTGCTATTTGTTTTTACACTGAATATTTACTTTAAAAATTGATTTATACAAAAACACAGGGGATTTAGATACTGCCAAGCAAAACTAAATAATTCAAGCTTTGTTTAGAGGATTGTTAAAAACACTGACTACTAAGCTAAACAAACACAAACAACGTAGCTTTGTCACACCTTAATATATTGGAGATACACAGTTGTCACTGGACTGGAACATCATGTTAATCCAACTAACCATCCATTTTCTTTGCTCGCTTCATCATTGCAGGGTTGGGTGGTAAGGCTGTCATCAAATGTCCAGAATTCAGTGGATGAGAAGTTGCAGGATACATTGGACAGGTTCCCACTCTGCCACAGGGCAATACATATACAATTCAAGAAAAAAACAGCCATTCATATTCATACTCAAACATAAAGACTTTCTAGAGTGAATAATTCGCTCAACATTTCAACATTTCTAGGTCATGGATCAAATCTGGTATACCCACAGCAAATGAGATGTTATTTTGTGTTTCAGTTGACTAATGTTTTGCATTCCTGGTTATTGTACTGTTTAATCTTGTTCTTGCTCAGTTAAAGCTTTCACCTTGAAACTCTCCCATCAATAGGATTTTTGCCGAGACCCTTTCTTATTGTTAAATCATGAATATTGACACAGACGGGGGCCAATGAAGCCTTACACAGCTTTAGATTCTGCTCTGGGTTCTTCTGGATGAGTGGTTGATGCACTCTTGGCCATCCTTTCTTTGGAAGGGTAAAAACTATTACATTTTTGGATGATATCACTCACTGCGGTTTGCTGAGATCCCATAATTTTAGAATAGCCTTTGAAACCCTTTCCAGGGTGATACACAGGATTTGAAATGATCTAGATCAGGGAAAAATAGGTTTCTACTTTTCAGCTTACTTGATGGGGTCGACATGTTCCGTTTAAAGGAGCAATACATTATATTTCACCACTAGGTGGTGTTTGAGCACTGTCTATTGACCAAAAGAAGACGTATGACAAGCTACGCCTCCAGACCCTCCTTTCCCTTTCAACCATTGCCTCCTATGTACTTATTTGTAAAGGATAAAACACAGCAAAACACCATCACTTTCAGAGGAACATTTCTAGTCAAGAAGTAAGTAACTCATGACTTTATAACGCTGTTAGCAAGCAAACATTTTGGTCTTCTGGGAGTGCTCTCCGCTATGTTGCTCCAACGCTGCTCTGATGGTGGCATTTTAGGGCAGGGAGGGGCTAAGGCCGGAGTGGCAGCTGTTCACATGCACATACGTGCATGTGCAGCCGGCTATGTAAATAAGAGACTGGAGAAAAACACAGATGCCGAGTGACATACCATAGTCCATCTGAAATATTACCTTGAGTTTCTCAAATGCCTATTTTTAGTTGTTTCTACCTAAAATAATGAAAATTTGCTTACTGTTTCTTTAAGCAATGACTTGATTCTACAGGTTAGATAGTACTCGGGTTGGGGTTTGGCTGTATAATTGATTGAATTGACATAAGGTCTATTTGTCTAGGTAGTTTTTTTCTTTTAAATGAAATCACTTGAATACTGACTTTTTTGTTTAGTTAGGTTAACTTAATAGGTGTTATTGATATTTATTGCATCTGGAAAATCATGCTAGGACAAACAAGAACATACTATGTGGTACATATATTGTGAATATGTATTAGTACCTCTAAAAACACTGTTACTGAATGTAGACTGAGGCAATTACACTATCATCATAATTGAATGTTTTTAAAAACAAAAACTATTTGTATTAAACATGTTGCTTCCATTTTAGAATCGGTTAAGGCTATGCACTAATTGTGGATTAGATTATATGAAAATCTAAATACCAAACTCAAGCAATATGTTATTTTTTTATAAGAACAAGGATCTTCTTTAGGATTTTAGCTTAGGGCATTACTATTGTGGTTGCCCCTTGAACCACAGCTAGTTTTTCATTAGTCAATGACTTTATTTGCAGTTTGTTTTTTGCCATTTCGGGATCAATGACACCACCAAGCTTGTATGAGTCAGTCCCCAGATTTTCTAGTTGTGGTAGCCAAGTGGAATGTTGTTTGTCTGGGCCTGCAGCCAATACTTCCATTAGGCCTTTGGCCTAGGTGAACAGTAATTAAACAAGGCTGTGCTGACTCTGCACCTCACATTCCCAGTGCTTCTGCTTTTAACTTATGTTTGTTTATGTTGATCCCGAGTGTTTTTTTCCCCTCTGTGGAGGTCAAAGCCATATGCCTTCATGCGTACCTATCGTGATTAATGGACACATTGCTTTAGAGCAAATGGTTTAAATCTCTGGTCCAGTGAGGGAGAGTTTGGAATATCACAGCTGTTAAAAGAAGAGAATTAATGTGGTGAAAAGGAAATAGCTACTTTATACTAGCAGGAAAATAAAATAATGTTAGGGGGATCTAGTCTGGCTGGTTACATGTTTTGGTCAACTCTCTAACAAGGCGTTTTGACACAAAAAAGGAACTGAAATGTCCTTAGTGGCTCTTTATCATACTGAGTAGTAGCCCTGAAATTTGATTTGAAACAATCATGATTTAAAACAAGGGCCATCATTTTCTAAGACTGATGATCAGAACTCGATCAACTCGATAGGTCAAATAAATCTGCCCAGTTATCTGTGCATCAAAGCTCGCATGGCTGAGAAACAAACTGGGCATGTTCCATGAAGACCAAAATAGTGAGCGCTTATTAGAAATATCATTGTCATCTGAGTTTTCCACATTGGGGAATAGCCAATACTTCCATTTTCTAAAACCTCAGTTGATGCTCAAGAACACTTAAAAACATACAATATAAATAAACTATTACAGTATTAACAGCATTTTTTACAGGGAATTTGAGCCTTGAACCATTTGTATTGGAAGTGAGAATAACTGTGGCACAGGTATGACTCGCATTATATTTGCCATTGTCACAAAACAGTTCAAGCAGGACTTAGGCATCTGGATCTTTGTTTCCTAAAAAATGACCAATGCCACACGGTTGACTAAAGTCAACCTGTCACTGTCAGGTGAGGTATTGAAAGTAACATAATGATTGATTTACATAATAGTAAGCGAGCTTTGCAGTACAAGAGTTTGATATTTTGATGGATGCTCTGTATCTATGAGTTGGGCTCCCTTGGGGTTTAAGATAAAAACACACCAGGACACTGCAGTATGACATCTGACATTGGACAGGCTGTGCTGAAGTATGAAGAAACAATGCAGATCACTGGACTTTGTACAGTCTTCAAGCATTTGGTGGTCAGTGGCAAGACATTTGGGTTGTTATAACACAAGTGTCAGTTTGACGGGTGCCACATGCCAACAATAGTTTATTTTTTTTCGTTTAGAATGTAAAATGTGGGATACACATTTCATATGTAACAGTCAAGACACAAAAAAGATATGTCAAAACTGTGCACAGTATTTCCACAAAGGAAAACAATAAAAGCCAAGAGCCGGCATTAACTAAGAATGCTGAGATGTCATTTGAACACTGTCAAGGCAATAGGTGGTGGAAGTTTGTGGTAGCACCTATGGCACAAGATTCCCTGCTACCCTCTCCCTGTACATCCTTGCTTTTTAGCTATCCTGCACTTATCCTTCACTCTAAGCTCTGTATGGGTTCGAGAGCAGCCCCTGTCGAGTGGAAGGAGGGAGACTTGGAAAGTGGGATTGTGCTGAGGCTGCATTCATGGCAGAGATTACAGTGAAGTGTTGGCTGCTGAGGCTCTACCATTTTCTTTCCTCCACACAGAGATGGAGCTGTCTCCCTTTGATCCCACTCTCAACCAATAAGATCCCACTGCAAGAGAAAATAATGAGGAGCTCTCCACCGCACACCCCTACACACAGCACTGCAACCGAGCTGGGAAATAGGACTGCATGTGTGGAGTGTGAAGACACAATATTCATATCCCATCCAGGTTTTCAAGCTAGAGTGAAAGGAAAAGCACACTTGATTTGAAGTTGGCTACGTGTTTCTGTGTGTTTGAAAGAGGAAGGGGACAAACAAACGGAAAAGAAGTATGTTTGGATCTGTTGATTCACCCCCAGCAGGAAAGAGGATCGATATCTCTTTATGAAAGGACTTAGCAAACTAATTAGGCTGCTCAACGGCTGTGGATTCCCAATGAGCTGACCGTGTGCACAATGAGAATTAAGAGGCAGATGTGCACCGGCAAACTAAAGGCGACTTAATTCACGAAGGTCCCCCAGATCCATCATCTGAGCACGACTGCTCTGATGCACGAGTATTAACAGGAGCTCAGGTGTGTGTGCACAAAGGCGTGTGCCTTTTCGTCTCACCATCAGAGCAAAGTTATTGTTCGGTGCAGATGTTGCTCTTGTTAGGCTGTTGATTCCTGCCACATTTGTGTTTGTGTCGTGACGACAAGTTAAGCATGAAACATCAAAACTAAAGGCTGGAAAATGGAAACTAGGAGGTTATGAGACAAGAATTACAATTAAGGCTAATCTCACTCAGCATTACTTTTCACTCCAGGCGAAACAGTTCCATAGAAACTACACTCTGCCTTCTGATAACTTGGCACAGAGAGAGGAGAGTAAGATCTGCTTTCTAGGATGTAGAACAATTTCTTGAATCATGAGCTTAATATTGTAATATATCATTATATTACCGTTGCTTACCTCCACTTTAAGAACACCACTTTATTTTCTTTCTTTTATTTGGCTGTCCATGTTCAGCTGCCTCTCCCTGGGGTCCATACACTCAACATAAGCAACAAGAACACACTACTTCCACAAATACAGATAAAAACTAATACATAGAGGTCATAGATCAAAATCAAAATAAAATATGATGTTATGAAGGACTGTTTTTCATCTTCTTGTATAAATGTTTACATTAGGACAAGCATACCATGCTATGTAGAGAGAAAATACTGTATTACTGAAAATACTGAATTTCTAACCAGACTGTGCCTCTTCCATCCTTGTTGTTTATGTGTGTTTTCTGTGCATATGTGTTTGTGTGTGAACACCCACCTTAATCTACCTCAGGTTGGTTAAGCATGACTACTTTACTCTTCCTGAGCCAATCAGCAACACTCTTGCAATTGTTAGCTCCCTGTCACATGAGGACAGTTGTAACAGTTATTGTGCAGAAATATAGTAACACATTTGCACCACATTTAATTTTCAGTAAGGTAACGGAGTTGTAATAATAAAAAAAAAATTAGTAAGATTACCCATTACTGAAAAAAGTATCACCGTTTATTTTAATGTTGTTATTAAAAAAAAACATATTTATTTGTCATTACAACTTTTTGCATTCCAATTAAACTTGTCCTTTGCATTTAACTTACGTACCCTTATGTAGTCTGTGAAAGTCGAACAAGCGAATGCTGCTATTCCCATTGCGGCTCCTCTGTGATTGCTGTTCTAAAGTTTATGTGTGTGCTGTAACTATATCATAGATTGTATGAGATTGTAATTTTTGGTGTCTTACTATTGTTGTTGTTTTTTTTTTTTGTTTTTGACACTTGTAATCTTATCTTTGGTTAGTTTTTTTTTTTGTTTTACTTGTCTTTGCCAGGGTTCATTTGGAACAGTTGTTGTATAACTCAAAATAGTGTAAATTTATGGAGATCTCCTTTTTTGTTCTGTTTTTATTATTTGTTCATTTTATTATTCATTATATACTTATTGTTTATTATTAGGCTGCACAGTGGTGCAGTGAGTAGCACTGTTTCCTTGCAGTAAGAAGGTTCTGGGTTCAAATTCAACCCTGGGTCAATCTGCATGCAGTTTGCATGTTCTCCCTGTGCATGCGTGGGTTCTCTCCAGGTACTCTGGCTTCCTCCCACAGTCCAAAAACATGACTGTTAGCTTAATTGGCTTCTCTAAATTGTCCTTAGGTGTGAGTGTGTGTGTGAATGGTTGTTTGTCCTGTTTGTCTCTATGTTGCCCTGCGTTAGACCGGTGATCTGTCCAGGGTGTACCCTGCCTCTCGCCCAGTGAATGCTGGAGATAGGCACCATTGACCCCATGAGGGGATTAAGCGGGTCAAAAAATGGATGGATGTTTATTATTATTATTTATTTTGAACAAAACAAATAACAGTGCTAAGAACTGTGCAGTTGGTAGCATTGTTGCCTTGCAGCAAGAAGGTCCTGGGCTCAAATCTCAACCTTGGGTCTTTCTGCAAGGTGTTTGCATGTTCTCCCCTTGCAGGCCCAGGTTTTCTCTGGGTAGTCTGGCCTCCTACAACAGTCCAAAAACATGACCCATATGTTAATTGGTCACTCTAAATTACCCTTAGGTATGATTCTGTGCATGCATGGTTGTTTGTCCTGTGTGTCTCTGTGTTGTCATGTAAAGAACTGGTGATCTGTGCAGGGTTGCCTCCCAGACCTATAAGCAGATGAAGAAAAGGACTAATTATTAAAGAAGATGCACGTAAACATTTGCCTTTGTGGGCTCGGGCTACTTATGGTCACATTTTATAAATGCACAGTTTGTATTTATTTTCAAGTGGCATCTGCTCTTTTCTTCTCTCCTTCATACCTTCTCCAAGTAGAGGCTGCAATTACCCCATATACCTTGTCGAAGGCAAACGCTCAATATATTTCTCACTCTCCCCTAAAGCTTGGGAAATGGCCCATAATTATATTGGAGGTGCTTTAGATCTAGTTAATTTGCATGCAAGCAGCTGGACTTATGGATCATAGATGCACAATTAAACAAGAACTACTTCTTCTCATTGCATGCAGCCTCATGGCACAAGTGATTAACTGAATTTTACTAATTGTCAAATAAAACCTGTTAAAGTTCTTTGACCCCAGCGAAGGGACTGGCTGTTGAGTTAAAAAACACTTGCAACATGAAAAACTCATAAACACCCTTGCTAGCCCCCTAGCTCAATGGTAAAGTCAGTCAGGTCAATGGTGGCCCACACCATAGAACAGATACTATTAACTGGTGGACCTTGATCAGGGTCCAGACCCAAACATACAGACAAAAGAGAAGGGTAATATTTAAAAAAAATAACAGGTGCTTTTAGTTTGGCCTGCAGTGGTTTTGCAGACTAGAGGCAGTTTGTTTTTATATAGGGAAACAGAGAACAATCGCTTGGCCGTTAAGCCACCTCATGTTATACAGTCTATATAGTCTTAGTGTCAGTGACCATGACGGCAAAAAAACTGCGTCGATAGGTACATATATTTCTTCTGTCGATTCTTAATTTACAAATAGTAATACATCGCTTCAACACATAATGTTTGAAGCTTTCATCCTGTCATCAATTAAAAGTTTTAACACGTAAGCCAACCCTCGGGATTTAAACAAATTACAAACCTCAGAGGAAAATAGGGTTGTTGAGATATATTCTCATAAAGCTCACTAAAAAAGGACTCTTTTGAGATTCTGCTGCACTCTTTTATGACATGAAAGGGAAACCTGGCACATAAACCAACACTTGTGCAGATTCTGAGGCAGCTAGTTTGCATCTGCATGATGTTCCATTGCACACTGTACATTAGCTGTAGGACCCAAACGTCCAAAAATACAATGGGAATTTCTGGTTGTTGCTTGATGTTTATGTTTGGATTTATCATGTTTTGAATGTTTCCAGTGTTTTTCAATTGTATTTTTTAAACCATAATCTTGATCACCTTCATTTAGTTCATGATTTTTATCATACATTTTCATTTTGGATTTTGTATACTCTGTTTTTACTTCAGTTTTCCAAGAAGTTGACAACAGTTGATGTGTGGTATATTAACTAAGCTATATTAGGCTCTGGTCCAATCGTATTACAAACCCAATGCTTGTGCATGCTTATTGGTCAGCCTATCTATTTTTAAGTTTGTAAGTGGTGGTTTAGAGTTTCCTTCTTTACACCTTTTCTATTTAAATGCAAACTGATATGTTGTGATCTTGTAAAGAAGCTGATTTCTTATTACTTCTGAACTCTTCAAAGATTTCAGACATCACATCTTTGTCCATCTCAATGCCACTGATATGCAAGGCAGATACGCAGTAATGCAATACATATATAGTCCTATCCATACATAATTAATATTCATTGAGAGGTAACTTAGAAATAAAATTAGGTAACTGAAGAAAAGTAACCTATAGTTCAATTATCTATTTTTTTTATTTTATTTAGCAGTTCATCTTTTTTTCATAATATGGCTTGTAATGAAACTCTCAAAGGCTCAACCAAAATAAAAAAGGCTTCCTGCCACAAATCCCTCTGAGCCAGCCCTTATCATCAGGCTGTGGCAGAGAGAGATCAAGCACGGTGATTGAAGGGTTCCAGTCACTTGGCAGGATTACTGGTTTTGAGATGATAGCAAGATTTAATAGACCTCCGAATCAGAAGGCAATTCACCCTTTGAGGAAGAGAGGGAACCTTTGCCCCTCCTGTTGACCATCTTCTGCCCACTTACAGACCTTTAACCTTCATCTTGAATTGGCACTGCCCATGTCTCTTTGAGGTAAAGCCACATCACATCTCCGGTTTTGTGAACTTAATGCCTTTTCATATTGCTTAAATCTTCACAATCTGTCAAATTGCTCAGTCTAAAAAGCTTGACCCTGGCTAGAGTGGATATGCTCTGCCATCCCTTTTTAAAACCCTTAAAAAAAATGGTTTAGGGCTGTGCAAATGAACATGTAACACACTCAAAGAACCTGCCCGATATGTTTATTGTACAACAGCTCATACTTCTTGGGTCATCTTTCACTTTATACTCGGGGAAGCAATTCCCGGTAATACTCTTTTATTCAAGTCATCAATTTGAGCTTAAACTTCCCCTCTGACCCTAATCCTTTTAACCCAACTTCACTTCTCTTAAATCTTCTCCTCCTTTTTATCTTTGGCCTCAGTCACTGTCATGTTCAGTATATCCAGAGTGACCAGAAAAGCACATCTTTTGCACCGTCTTGAGATGTCTGAGATATTCAGACTCAAGAAGTAAAATATGTGGTTTTCATATCAATAATGTCCATTGTATATAATTCCTCTTTGTGTCTTTGCACAGAATTTTCCTTACGTTTATTAAACTCCGGTTTAACAATAACTGTAAGATTATGAATGAAATTGAAAGCAAAGTTTTAATATGCTGTGAACTCAAACTGTGCCTGTCAGTGTTGATAACTGGTCATAACTTTTGTAATTACTTATTTAATCATCTGTTACTTTATTATTTTTTTTTGTAGGTGTTCACCACGCTGTGGTGCTAGTACTAGCTTCTAGGTATTAACAAATGGAGATTCAGGGCAGCCAAAGATTCTGAGCTGCCTTTACAACCCTGTGGAGCCTCACCCTGTCTGCAACAGTACAGCTTTCCGAAACATACTGTGATGCAGTATATCAGCAGGCTCTCGATTGATGAACGATAGACGGTCAGCAGAAGCTTGGAGTTTAGGTTCTGCTTCCTTAGGACTCTCACGACGTGTAGCCACTGCTGAGCTTTCTAGATGACTGCTGTGACGTTATCAGTCCAGGTGAGGACGGTGGAGATGAGCATGCCGAGAAACCTGAAGGTGTGAAGCCTCTCCACACACTTAAGCTGTGCTTCTTGAAGTCAATGATGACCTCGTTGGTTTTCTTGCTGTAAGGTTATTCCCTGAACACCAGGCTGACAACTTCAGGACCTGCTCTTTGTAGGCTGCGGCATCACCTCGTGAGATGAGTCCGACCACTGTGGTGTCATCAGCAAACTTGACGATGCAGTTGTTATTGTGGGCCTGACTGCTGTCATGGGTGTAGAGGCAATAGAGGAGGTGGCTCAGCACACAGCCCTGTGGGGAGCTGATGCTCGGTGTGCAGGTCGAGGAGAGATTGGGGGCCAAGTCTCACAGTCTGGGGTTGATTTGTGAGGAAATCCTTTAACCAGGCACATGTGAGGGGAGGAATGCTGAGAGTGAGCAGTTTAGAGTGTTGGATTATTGGGTTAAAGGCTGAGCTGTATTCCACAAAAAGCATCCGGACATACCTCTACTGCTCCAGGTGGTTCAGCACTGAGTGGAGAGCTACAGCAACGGGATCCTCTGTGGATCTGTTTGCATGATATGCAAACTTGTGGGGGTCGTAGTCTTGGGGGATATGATTTTTTTTATGTGCTGCAGAACTGGTCTCTCAAAGCGCTTCATAATTACAGGAGTCAAGGCCACCGGACGGTAATTGTTTATTATGGGAGACTTCTTCAGCACCGAGATTATTGTTGTTGATTTTAGGCAGGTTGGAATGACTGCCTCAGCCAAGGAGAGGTTAAATATCCTGTTGAAGATGGGTGCGAGCTGGGAGGCACACGCTCTTAACACCTTGCCAGGTACGTCGTCGGGCTGGCAGTTTTCTTCGGGTTCACTGCCAGGAGCACCCGTCTGACATGCTCCTGTACAATGAGTGGTATGAAGCAGGAGCCATGTGGGGGTGGAGCTGGAGGAGAAGAGTGCTGATATGTTTCAAAGCGAGCAAAGGAACAGTTTAGCTCCTCTGCTGTTGGTGCACTCAGGACCACTGGTGATGCATCACATCCTCCAAAGTTTGTTATGTCTTGTATTCCCTGCTACACCGCCCGTCGGTTGCTGCTGGACAAGTGGGACTAAGTGTGCACCATGTGGTCCGCCTTGGCTCTTTGTATGGTTATTTTCAGGTCAGCTCGAGCAACTTTGTACAAAGCTCTGTCGCCTGACCTGATGAGTATACATACTTCAGTCTTCACCTGGACAACCCACTGGCCTGGAGAAGTATTTTGTTCAAAATAACATTCTTAAGTATAATAATGTTGTATTCAGCAATTACAAATCCCATTTAAATAATATTGGGTAAAGTTTGGATATTCTGTGGATACCAGATTTGCCTTATATAACAAAGGGAACTTATAGTAATGCAAAAAAAAGGTTCTGGTTCTCTTTCAGGATCTGATAATTAGCTGTTAGTTTTTGTGTACTGTTCTAATTATTTTTTGGATTTTCTGATGTCAACTCCTGTTCAATAGTCTCTGTTCTCAGTCTCAGTGTTTTAGAAAAATCCGACAAGCTGCTAAAGGAGGCTGGCTCCGTTCTGGGGACTGCTTTTGAGCCTCTGGAGAGGATTGTGTAAAAAAAAGGATGTTTCATAAAATGAAGAGCATTACAGAAAACCTTAAGCATCCTTTGATTGATAATATCATGCAAAAACAGAAGGTCGTCAAGGATCCGCTGCATAACAGACCGGTCCTTCCTGCCCACAGCTATTGCCATTTTTTTATATGCACATTTTGAATTACAAAAACTTGTACTTCCTTTTGGGATTAATAAATAATTTGTTATGGATTTGAATTGTCATGAAAATTAGATCAAAAATGCAAATCGCCTACTTTTATTTTCTGAATGGAAATCCTTGATTTGATATGCAACAGAATCTTCTCAAACCGATTAAGTGATTAAGTTTAATTTGTCATTATCCATGGGTATTTTTCCTTAAAAAATGTGTTTTAAAAACTAAAATGATCAAAAGAAATTAATTCTATGCTTATGGTTCTTATACAGACCAATTTTTTTAATTTACAGACAGTAAAAGCAGAAGCAATTGAGTCAACTATAAATACCCACTCTAACATAAATATAGCACACTTCACTTTTCAGTTTATGCAATAAGAAAGATCACATAACTGTTTTTGGTTTATGTTCTGCTTTATTCTCTTGGTGTCGTTGGGGGTTATGTCTTTGCAGGATAAAAGGCTAAAAAACAACCATCATGTTGGTAATAATTGTTAAAAAGGCTGGAAGAATGGACACTTGTACCTCCTAACTCCTGTATTTTTCCGACTATAAGTCACTCTGGAATATAAGTCAAATCAGTCAAAAAATGCGACATAAAGAGGAAAATAAACATATTAAAGTTGCTCCTGACTGTAAGTTGCACCAGACTGTAAATCACATTTATTTATAAATTTATTTCACACAGTCCAAGACTAAAAACTGACATTTAATCTGGTAAGGCAACGTATTCAGTTGCACAGCTGCATGCACAATCGACTGAATAACATGGAACATACCTGGGAGGTTAGATGGGGTAAATTAGCACAAGGCCACCAACTCCAACCAGGAAAGTTCTCGTCAGAGCTTTTCGGTCTAATTATGTTGAAATTAGACCGTGAGCATAACGGTGCTGAGTGCTAAACTAAGAGTATGACTTGGATGTTTCAGAGCAACATAAAGCTGACGTGCATCAGCGAAGTTGTAAACCGCCTGGACAAACAGACCTGTAAGCTAGTGCTGGCTGTTATTAGTTTCATGGACAGTCCAATAACAGGGTTCTGTTGCGGTCTGTTTCCTTCAAGCTGCACAACGCAGCGCTCTGCTGCGTGAATGCATCATGAAACAGTGAAACAACACATGTACATGTGTTTTTGTTATTTATAAGTTAATGTTTTAATTAATTTTTAAGTGGTGCAAGAGCAGCATATAGTTTTCACAGGCCTAGAGCGCCCTCTTGCAGCTATTAGACGGTAATGTTTACTACTTGGTTCATGTTGTTCAGTATGATTTACCATTTATAATTGATATATAAGTCGCACCTGAGTATAAATCGCAGGATCAGCCAAACCATGATTCATTTGTACTACTGTTTGTTGCCAGACTATATGCTCTGTTGCCATGTCCGCTTATTATAAATGACTTTGGACGTTATTTTTTCTAAAGCCGCTTTTAAATTCCGTGAGTCACAGGTTGCAGCTTTTTGGGCTTGTTTCTATTTGGGCTCTAAAATAAGCAACGATAAACAAAAGTAATAAAGAGACCTGCTCGTGTTACTGCGCTATAGACAATGTGAAGAAAGATTGGCTGAAATCTCACTCTGCCCCTCTGCGTACACACATACCCATACCCATAGACAAAATATACGCAGATGCCTCATTATTTACGTAAAAGGGGAAAAAAATATTTTCCTATTTTTTTTATAATTATGGGTATTTACAGCAACCTCTTCATTTATTTTTGGATAACTTTAAACTCTAAAACAAAAGCATAGTGAGATAAAATCCAGCAAGCCATGCCCCTTGTAGACACTGTATATAGCACACATGCACACTACTCCTATAGGATTTAAATAGTCATAAAACAATTATAGCAGTCTAAAATCATGCTAAGCCCTACAGACGACCAGTCAAACCTCAGTCCCCCTTTAAGTGTTTTTGCTCTTGGAAGTCATCATGGGCTGTGCATACAGCATTAAAATTTCATTTTCACATTTTAAGCCCAAATTAAAGGGGACTCATTCCGAATCTGTACAACACAGGAAATTTACTACCTCCAGGCCAAAAGCAACACATATTTTGGAGAGAGGTTATACAAAATGCATGTCTTTTCTTCACTTTTAAATCATGGTAGCATGTGATTTTAGATAACATTTTGCAACAAGAACTGTAATATATTTTATAGCAAGGCAGTTACGGAGCATTTAAGCTCTTTGTCTTTGCATTTTAGAGAAGACACAGTTGCTGCTTGGATAGCAGTGGGTAATTTTCTTCAGCAAGATTTCTGTAAAAAAAATAAGCAATTGAACCAGACCTTTAGTTTGCAGGAAGCCCCCATTAGTTGGTGTTGTTTCAGTTCTGGTACCTGATCAGGCATAAAGCAATAACACACATCCACATAGTGCAGATGGCATTTCAGGTATGGAGATGCAAAGACATTTACTCTCTCTGTGGTGTCATTTGAAACAGAAGTAATTGGACTGGGATCAATGTGACAACACAAAAATGGGATATGTACTCAGCTGGCCACTTGAATTTGATAGAAAAATAATAATGATTTTTTGGCTGTGGAACACAGTGTTGATCTGGACTTCAGCTAGGCAAAGATTTCATGGTAATGAAGGCTGTCCATTTCATTCTGTTAGAATTGTATGGAGCAGGAGGATGGCACAGCGGTCTCACTTTTAATTCAAAACCTTCTGTTTAAGTTTGATTGATCGGATTTATATTTGTGGTGTTATTTATTAAAGCTGCTTTTATCACATCAGTATTTCAGATTAACTTTTTCACTGTGCCTAGGTACCAGGATTTTTTATTTTTATTTTTTTTTTACAATCTACAAAATTACCAATCAATTCTAACACAGGATGACTGCAATTAGGGAAGAACTGTGGCAGTCGATTTCTTGTGTTGCCGAGAAACACAGTCTGAAATTCATTTTCTTTATCAGATAAAACTTCAAAACATCAGATGCCTGCCGTACCCTCTGGGGGAGGCAGAGATAGGGATCCAGCAAAGGTCTCACAGCTCTCTATTGGGAGAAAATATGTGGCACAATGAAATAAATAAAGAAGATACGTTTGCAGCTCTGGACAAAACATTCTATAGCCCTAATGGGGTGTACACTATCACCTTGGTTAATGAGTGAGCTCATTAAATATGAGAGCACTTTGGTGTTGGTAAATCACAGCATTTGGCTGCAAATTGTCTAAAATGGCAAGGGTGTGATATCTTATTAATTAATCTTGTGCTTACAATTACCAAATAGCCTGAAGTCAAATGCATCTGAATTAAAATGAAGAGGCCATGTCGCTGATGGATTAGTTAAGTTGTAAGATAAACATCCTTTTATGAAGGGTTTGATCGTATTTCCAAATCCTGCATATAAACCAAGTGACCGTAAAACAAAAGGAGCTTTCCCAGGGCTTTAAATCCTGTTGATTTAGGATACGTGTGCTGTTTATCAACCAAATTGCTGTGTCTTTTATTTCTCCTCCATTGAAACAATTTCTACACCTCCAATACGCATCCAAAAACATTACCCTGCATCAAGACAACGGTAAAACTGTAATTAGTCATATTTTTTGCCAGTTGCTGCTGTAGAGAAGTGATTTCAAATCAGGTAGTGATGATGACCTCGCAGACATTTAAATTAACAACATCAAAACCGTGTACTTTGTGGAAGGAAATACACTTTGGCATTGATGGAATATAAGGCAAGGACATCTTAAAAGGATGTGCAATAGCTTGTCTTTTAATAATCCTGGTTGTGAATTGCAGAAGAAGATAAAAGCTTAAAATATGCATCACCAAAAGGGAAATATTGACCTGAATATTTAAAACGAAAGGTTTAAGAAAAGAATGCTTGATTACCTTAATCACTATCCTCTTAAAATGGTTAAGCAAGGCTTCATGTATTATCTTAAAACCCAATGCAATGGTAATGAACAGTAGTAGTTGTATAGAGGTTAAACTGATTTAGCTCCTGATTTTATTGTCTAGACATGTTACAGGACGGATTTGATTTGATGTAACATGAATGAGTTAATAAAACAAAAATTGTTTATATTTGCGAAAGCAGTCTCAATGCATCGGAGACAAAATGTTTTTATATTTGAAGAGACAGGTGAGTGTAGCAGCATTGTTTTTAAAATACACAGACTTGTATGGCTTTGGAATGTATTTTTTATATGAATGCCCACACATAAAATAAAAAGGGATATTCAAACTGTGGCCTTCCATCCAAATTTGAAGTGCACAAATTCATGCAAGTTTCTCAAAATGTTGTGACTCCCATCCTTGGCTAAATGAGGCATCTGCTGTTGCTTTCTATGATTCATGCTCCTTTAAACCTGAAATCAAACAATCAGAAAGATATGCGTTAAAGCTTTCATTCCTCAGTCCTTTTCTTCTGAAGTCATTGACTTGTGTTCACAAAACAAGGACCATCATTTCTGAAGTTTGGTAAAGAAAGAATATGGAACTGGATTGCACATAGAGGAATTTGAATAAGGATATTCAATGATTTCTTCTTTGTGTGGTAACTGAAATGAATTGTTTGATATTTGTGCATGCTGTGTTAAGGCTTCAAAACATCTGTGCATGGCTATCCTTGCAAGGACCTGTTGTTGATAAATTACGTACCTTCCTCTCTACTTCATACATTATTGCAAAATGTGAAGTCTCATGTTGTGCTTGCTTATCACGCTCCACAAAGCACCCTGGGTGGTGTGCCTAGCCACAGAGTCCATTCAGATCGTGGCATGCAGTCAAATAAATGGGGAAAAGAGGGAAGCTACCAAAGAAAAATATGGAGACACAGTGACACCTTTAACTTCCTCTGTGAGCAAGTAAATAGTGTTGAAATACAAGTCCAGAACATTTTGTTTGATTTACATAAGTGAGCTTTGTTGCATCCAATGATGTACTTCATTAAACTCAAAACTTTACCGGATCAGAGAAGGTTGGGTTTCTCTTCAGACTTTTGCTTTGTTATTACTTTTCATTAGGAAAAGCAAGAGCTGAGAACAGAAGAGAAACAAATACGTGGAAATAGCCGGCAGATAATGAAATATGTTAATTGCACATTGGTTATATTTGTTAGCGCATAGCAGCATCTACCAACATTTTTTTCAGATATTTTCTAAGAAAAATTTGATAAAGATAAAAATGTATTGTTGATTGTTTATTTTGGGCTATTAACCTAATTTGACATTGTCAAACTGTAAACTATGGCCACAAATTATTTACATTTTGAATGTGTGAATATAAGCATTGCTATCTTGACAACATCACAGTTTCACTTAGTATCCAGCAGAAACTTCAAAACTATGTTTAGTGGAGCAATGTTTTAATTACACATTAGGATTAGAGAAGAGACCACATTTTCTGTGCTTTTACTGTACTTTAAAAAGAGTTGGAAAGCAGATATATTATCCTTATAAAAGTAAGAATGGCTTGTTGTGCTGTAGTCTCATTGATATTTAACAGCCAGGCAACAGACCTACTGTGTCTGTTTATGTTTATCTTGACAATTTTGAGCAGCCGTTTTCACATTTCTTAATTTCAGATCCCAGGTGTCTCTTTGCATTTAAGTTGTTTTTTGTTTTGTTTTGTTTTTTGCCAATTTGTGTTTATTTCCCATGTTGTGTGGCGGTTAAATTGTATGCATTTAATTTTAATTTTCTACCTGTCTCTTCTTTTTATTCCTGTTTAGATTTTCAGCCTCCTTCAGTGACAAATCATCCATTCCTCAGATCCTTGGCTGGCCTGAATAACTTTATTCAACTGCCCTTGATGTTTAAAAAAGTATACTGTGTGTAAGTAATGGCCTTTGTAAAAGAATGTGCTTTATTTCCTTATTTGACCAAAGGTTTATTAGGACTGTTGCCTGGAAAAAGACAAGATTTTTCCAATCAACTTGCTAGAGATCATCGTAAATAAAGATTATTTCTGCCACAAAACAATTGAAATCTCTGTGACGATTTCTGGCTGGAACCTGGAACCTACTCCTGTATTGACAAATATGGCAGCTTTGAATAATTCGGCAAGCCACACAGAACGGTTGAATTTATTCCAGGAAAACTGGCTTATGTTTCTGCTTTTAATAATATCTAATCTTAAAATTATTAGTTCACTAAACAAAATACAATACATAAAAACTGCAATATATCAAGTGCTCAAGAAGAACGCTGGATTTAAATGTTCATACTGACCAAAAGTAACCTTTTATTCTGACATCACGCTGCTATTCACAAAAGCAAATCATTTCCTACCTGTTGTTTGTCTTCTATCCACTGTCACTCACTAAGCACTGGCTGTGACAGCAGATTTCTCTGGCTGCCTTGTCTATACTTCTGCCAATCCTCAATTTACTTTTCACCACCACTGTATCTTGATTCCCACCGCATGACTTCAACTTGCAGTTGTGTTGCTAGCGAGGATGCGAATAAACATTCAGCAGGTTGCCAGGCTGACATGCGGCTCTGTTAAGACAAAATATTGTCGGCATTTAATATTCACAGTGAGAACTAACACATTTGTTTACAGCATTATAACTTCTTTTTTTCTCGTCTAAAAGTGTGGATGTTCTGATCTTGTGCTTAGTCTGCTGACAAATATTGCACCAGATACCAAAATAAGCAGAACAGAGAAAGAGAAGGTTCCTGTCTCTGAAAATGTCAAGGATAGGTCAGAGTTGATGTTGCATTTTTCTCGAGCGCTTTCTGGCGAGTTGAATCCTCAGTGGTTAAATGTTGCTCATTTTCTTCCACAGTTACAAGTTCATACAACTCATCTTGAACAGCTGTCCAATGCACTGCCAGGGAATGATTGTAGTAAAATCCAGGCCCCTGGATGTTTGTACTTGTTTACAAAATATTAGGTGTTTGCTTCTAGTTATTTTTTTTCCCAAAAGATTGACACAGTATTCTTAGTTTCCCACTAAAGTATTCAGTTTTGTTGTATAATTTGTTTTTTGTTCACACTATCATCTTTTTTGTCTCATCATAAGTGTTACGGGTAGAAAGGTAAACATATTAGTTTGATCTAAAATTGATTGCGCTCTCCTCTGATCCTGCAGTTCACCAAGGAGATGTTAATTAAATCGATTATGAGTGCAGAGCTGTTACATTATCTCAAGCAATGAAGAATACAAAAACAAACTTTAGACAATTAGCTTTTCAATTGACTAAGATAATCAAAAAAAAATGCTTTCTTGTTTGTGCACACAATCTTGACCATTAAAGCCAATTCTGGCTATATTCTGTTTGTGTTACTGCTTTAAAAACAGCTTTTAAATAATTTTAAAAGCACATAACACAGTGATTTGTTCTACTGCTGTTTTTGTTTCTGTCATTTTGAAAATCGTTTCTATTGTTAATTCCCTTCCATTGAAAAATATTAGTGTCTCTATATTTTGCCATACAACTTCATTAAATTTAGTATAGTCTACAGCACTAGACATGTTCCATACTATTTGCGACCCAAAAATCTCAATTTGCCCCAAGTATAAGATTATTGGAAAACCAAAAGTAAATCAGGGGGTATTTAGGCTGATTGATAACAACTGACAGTATTAATGATTTAAGTGTAAGTGGAAATTATAAGCCAAAACTAACTGAAACACACCACATAGTAGACCATTAAAAAATTTACAAGAAAGCTTTAAACAGATGCAACAATATAAATTGACATGACCAGACACAGAAATACAAAACTGAGCAACTATTATTGCCAAAGGGAATACAGAAATAAAAATGTCTCCATAAAACACCATTTTAAGAAATACTCAAATTTTAATGTGACCTAGGTGATAAATCTATTTTTCTAATGTTTTTTTCTTATCACCAAAAAATGATAAATAAATAAATTTGGGGTTTATTAATGCACTTGTTAATTCTGTTAACTAACAAGAATCAACATTTGTTACTTTGTCAGTTTTGTATTACATTGAAATGACTGTCGTCATTTCAGCTTTTAACTTTTTGCTCTCTCTCTTTTTCTTCATAGTAGGCACACCTGGTCTGACGTTCTGTTAAACTGTGACATCATCCAGAGAAGACAGCTCACCTGCTATTACCATCTAATGTAGAACAGATTACTGGATCAATGTGTGCTTCTGTGCTTTTTTGTCTCTCTTGTTGTGTCTCTGCTCTGTCTTCTGTAACCCCCAGTCGGTCGAGGCAGATGACCGTTCATACTGAGCCCGGTTCTGCCGGAGGTTTTCCTTCCCGCTAATGGGTGGTTTTTCTTCCCACTGTCGCTTCATGCTTGCTCAGTATGAGGGATTGCTGCAAAGCCATGGACAATGCAGACGACTCTTCCTGTAGCTTCTCCAGGAGTGAATGCTGCTTGTCGGGACTTTGAAGCAATCAACTGGTTCCCTTATATAGGACATTTTTGACCAATCTGTATAATCTGACTGATTTTGACTTTGTAAAGTGCCTCGAGATGACATGTTTCATGAATCGGCGCTATATAAATAAAATTGAATTGAATTGAATTACTTTTGTCAAAGGGACCCCTCTACTGGATCAAAAACATAGTATAATACATACAAAATTACTACTGCTAGGTCCGGGCAAAGTGTTAAGGTGCATTCACATTGGTGCCACAATATCACCACTTTTGCTTGCTGTTGGTCGCCTGTCATTATCACAGGCCGTTCACACCGCAAGCGACAGCAATTGCGTAGCGGGCGACAAGCCAGAAATACAACAGTACAACGATGCTATCTAGTGATGTTTTCACTTCAGTCTCTTCACTCACTCTTCACCTGGCTTGCTCCTTATTGGACTTTGGACTTGGTAGTAATAATTGCTTGAGTCACACAACTCAGGCCGACCGCATACCGCCGCTATCAGTTTTTCTTCCATGTTGATTGAAAACAGCTTCATCTCTGTTACAGTCCTTCGCCCCACGTCACAGCCACATCTAGTATATGACTGGTTGTTGTGGCATGACAAGACACAGAAGTTCAGCTTTTTCAACTCCAACAACTGTTGCTTCAGATCCATCACAGGTTTCATATCTCCCTGGCTTCACTTTAATCACCAAAATCTTGTTTCTTGCATCGCTAGAACTTCCTCTATGACCTCGCATAGCTTCGCTTTGCGTCACGTCGCTTTGCGTCACGTTGCTCTGGTGTTGCACCTGTTCATAGGGATAGCATGTAAATCTGTAGTGTTGCCTGACAGAGTCGCTCGATGCACCTTTACTGGAAACAGTGGGGTCTCCTTTTGGGTATCATAGTGCACACGGTTTTTCTAATTGTTTGGAGCATATAAAAATTGACCGTAGACATGTCATGATTGCTTATGGTGGCAGCATTACACTGACCTCGTGGGGCATGGGTAGGGGGGTGTCTGTAGAGGCCATTCCAAGATGATTTTTTTGAAGAGGGCTTCTGTGAAGTTCTTATTGATAATAGTTACCTTACCTTTTGTAGAAAGTTGTTGTGTTAAAGTGAGCTTGTTACAAGTTATAGAAGTCCTCACTGTGGCGGATGGCTAACAAGCTAGTACACTACTTGTTATAGCTGACTTTAGCTTTTTAACCAATAAGAAAAATGTATTTGAACAGCTTGAGGAGGTCATGGCTGCTCCTTGCATGGTGTGAAGGGGTCTAAAGTTATATTTTCTGCTGGAAGGTACCCCTAAAATTACTGCTTGTCATTCAAAAGAAGGCAAATAATTCTGAATTTATTTCCTCTGTTAATTTTTTTATTTAACAGTTTATTGTTATGTGGGAGATTAACACAAAACCCAGCACAGTGGAGATGTGTACTGCCCACAAGACTAAAAACGTTTGTATTTAAAACAAAATAATAAGAGAAAATTTCCTTTTATTGCAATTTCAGAAGAATCTTGATCTGGCTGATAGTTTAATGAAGAATAACATAATCTCATAACTCAAATTGTTTCTCTAATAGATTCTCATTCCCATACCAGTGCATACAATTTTGTATGAATTTATATTGGCCTTTATAAATAATTTACTCACAGATTCAGTATTTTCTTGCATGTAAAATATATATATTTTTCCTTTTAGAAACTTTGGCTATTCTTAGTTTGTTAACCTCACATGTTCATGACAAGGCTGGTGCATCAAGGCAAACTAAAAAACATTCATATCTCTGCTAACAACACACACATACACCTCCATTAGACCCAGAGTCAGGGACTCGCCATAAGGTGGAGCACAGATAATAGATTTAGGCAACTGTAAGCAGATTTAGGCGTGCACCTCACTTAGAGGCAGATCATTCGGTGGCTGTAAACAGGCTTTGGAGAAATCAAACCGTTAAATGGAAAATACATTTATTAATTCAATCCGCTTAGTTCAGGTTCAGCTCCTTTCCCTCAAATTAAGTTTGCTGGATTTCACAGGATATTAACAGGCACAAAGAAAAAAGGAGGGCATCAGGATAGCTGCTGTGTTGCGACAGTCATGTTATGTGACCTAATGTCATGCTAACCAGGCCTTGTATATCCACTTAGAATGCAAAAACAGCTGTGATAAAATAAAAACAAAGGAATCTGCCCAAGAAAAGTATTCCTTCCTCAGCGAAGCAGATACTAAGGGCTGCATGTGACAGGTGGAGGAAAATAAAATACTTGTTTGAAGGGTGTCATTTAAAAATACAAAATGATTGTCATGTTCTCCAAATCAGTATGACTTTCCTACACATATAAAGCTTCACATATAAAGTTTCACTTTGGTTTTACTGCAGTATAACTTTTTCAATATGCAGCCAAAATATTGGATTAAAGAACACCTGTGTACCATGGATAATAATACATCTCTGTCATGCTTTTTCAAATAATTGTTTTCAACCCTTTACAATGGCATTCACTGTAAAAAAAAAAAAAAAAAAAAGACTGTATAGACCGCTGCAAGATCCTATCTGTCAGTGCCACCACGTAACCAACTGTATGTTCTTTGCTCAGAACTCTGTACATGTGAGGGAAGGTTTTGCCAAGAGCATCTAAAAAATACTAGTCATTACAAGTTATGACATTCGACGCAAAGCGTTAGAAGAACAAAACCTTTTGAATCTCAGAAATTGTGATGTTGCACACACTGCCATTGCCATTGTGACGATAACTAAGGACTGCTTGGATGCAATACTCAGTCACTCTCAACAAGTTAGTGATATTTGGTCAGTTGAAAAGAGTCAAGCTGTCCATAATGTTCACAACGGATGTATATCTTTAGACTTAAGGCCCAGGTCCACCGGCTCAGTTTAGCTGTGCCCTGCACTGCTCCGCCTGCTTGCAAGTGTTTCAGGAGCAGTTTTTTTTTCAGGGCTAGTCTGGGTTTTTCTGCCCCTACTCAACAGCAGGATCAAACTGAGTGGACTCGAGAGGAGTTTTGACGTGAACACACTGCTTTTCAGTGATTGGTCAAAAGACATGGAGAAAGGAAAAGATTTTCTCTGGTGAAGTCCAGGAAAACTGTAAAGCGAAATATAATTTTACTATTTACAAACACGCCTGAAGGAAAAGGAGAAAGTGATCTCTGGTATTAGTACTTGTTAACAAAACCAAAGCAGTTTTTCTTCTTTTCTTCACACTTAGTGTAGACCTGAGATGCCGCAGGAGAGGGGGAAGAAAACAAGCAGAAAACCACGTACACACACATTCCCATCTGCAAACACACTTAAAAAAGGGACGCCATACACACACTCACCACACACATTCAAAACTCCCAGGGCCTGGTGTCGGCACCCCAGAGGGGTATCCAGCCCACAGACTTGGGAGGTGCACACCATCATCAGGATGGGGGAGGGAGGGACACCTACAGCCCAACATACCCCAAACACTTTCATACCCATTCCATACTCCAGACCCAACCCCTCACTCTGATACCAACCTTGACGACCCACGAGCCCATCCCCTCAAAAATGGGGCCAACATGATCTGAATGGGCCAGCCTACCAGGGCCCACCCCACGAACCTAGAGGCACTGCCTTCCCCACATCCTGCCCTCCTTACTTAAGCTCCACACCCTATTCCAGGTGGGAGCAGAAGTGCCAGCCCAGCTGACCCCCAGGACCCAATGCCCATCCCCAGCCCAGACTCCGACTAGGTGGCCCACTTTTCTTTCTTCCACTGTCGTTCAGCCTTACTGCATTGTCGCCTGAGTTCCCAACTGGTGGTGTTTAGCCAAAGCTCAGATCTGGGTTTGGCACATGAATTTAACAGGGGCAAAAGAGTCCAGGACATCACAACAAATGTTGTAAAAGCTGCAAATTGAAAAATAATGGAGAAATTATCTGAGTTACCAGTCTAACAAATTTTGCAGTAGAAAATAGAGAGTCCGTGGGATAAAACAAGGTCAACAGTTTGTACAAGGAGATTTGTTGATCCATTTACTGATTGTAACAGATTTAAATAAGACAAAAGACTTTAAAACTCAGAGAACACTACTTTGGGTAGCCATGGTGAAAAGCCACCATAAAAAAGAATATACAACAGGTGAGACGTTGGAGCAGTCATTGGATGTCCACAAAGACTGTAAGTTGGTCTGTTTCCCACAATATTTATGTGTATCTCAGGCAGATAGCAATGACACATTCCAGATACAAGTCATAAAAATGTTGTTTAAAAAGAAACAGTTTTAGGTGAGGTTGACACCAGGCCAAACACAATAGCGACATCTTGAAAGGCATTAATAAGCCTTAGATAGAAAACTTTTTGATTAATCTGTCTGCATGATTTGATTGAATTTACTTTGCAAAGTGCCTTGAGATGACATGGGCTGTGAATTGCCGCTGTATAAATCAAATTGATTTGAAATCTAATTTGAAGTTATTTTGAATATTAAGTGAGATGAAGTGAGTGTTTTGTAAGTGTGTAGCAGATAAATGTATTTTCTGCATTATTTATATCTTTATACTTCACTGTAATTGCAAATGCTCATTTATTATTGACAGACACTAATGTAAATAAACTATGTAGTTGAGTCACCTGTAGCAGTGGTGGTTTTTACTGCATGTTCTTAAATTGTGTTGGTTTATGACTACAAATATGAATAGGTTGACAATATAGTTCAACTGAATCAAGCAAGCTCAAGGGAATTTACTGGACAGCATAAATATTAGCCAGCCAGTCAAGTCAAAGCATAGTTTTTTTCTGCTAGTGTGGCTCAGGGTCATCCCTCCCCTTTGTCCTTTCCTATTTGATGTTTGTTCCGAGGATACCAGGGTTGATTGTTTACACCTATAGATATGCAGGCTTGTACTATGCTTAATCGCACAACATGGATGTGGCACATATTAAGGTAAAAGTAGAATCAACGCTGAAAGTGAAGAGCTTGCTCTTTGGCATTAGCCGATGCAACAGTTACTGATTATTTAATGTTCCCACAAAACTCAGCAGCACAATGGCTTTACATATATTGAATAAACAAATAAGCAAACAATCACAAATAACATGTTTTTTGCTACGTATGAAAAAAGCTACAACCCCTTTATACATCTAGCACTCTGGGTTTTGTCCTCTTGCAAGATTGTTATCCTTATATGGTAGGATGGACTAAATTCACCATCTGGCTAAAAATCTGTGTAAATAAATGTGTTGTTGACACATTTATCTTTGTCCAATTTCTTAAAACAGTTAGTTAGTTAGTTAGTTAGTTAGTTAGTTAGTTAGTTAGTTAGTTAGTTAGTTAGTTAGTTAGTTAGTTAGATACCCTGAAGCTGAGCTGCAGCTTGGTGGCCAAGACCCTACCGTGGTTTAAAAGGACTGGTTCCATTTAGAACAGGCCTTGTCATGGTTGACCAAAAAAGTTGAATGCACATGCTCGTCATATCCCGAGATGTCTCCCTGTATACCAAATAATCATCTCAAACACACCTCCAAGATGGCCAAACCTTGTTAAAGAAGCTGAAAATAAAGGTGCTGAACTGGCAAGCAAATCTTCAGACCTAAACCCTGTGGAGCATATGTGGGTCATCCTCAAATAGAAGGTGGAGGAGTGTAAGGTCTCTAACCTCCAACCTCTGATCTTCTGAAGCTCTAGCAAACCATATACCAAAGAGAGCTAAGGCAGTGCTGGAAAATGGTGGTCACACAAAATATTGATACTTTGAGCACAAGTGACAGTTTTGCTTAGGGTTGTACTCATGTTTGTTACCAGCAGTTTAGACAGTAATGGCAGTGTGTTGAGTCATTTTGAAGGGAGAGCAACTGTACATTGTTATACAATCTGTACACTGACGACCTTACATTGTAATTGTCATATTTCCAGTGTTGTCATTAAATAACACAGTATAGGATTTTTTTGTTTACAAATATGTGAGGGGTGTACTTAATTTGGTGAAATACTCTAGGTTGAACATTAGACACAAAGCCCACATAACCTTTCAAAAGTAGTACTTGTTTTCAGTTTTATGATAATTAGTTAAATCTTTCTATTGAAACATTCTATATGTCAATTAATATTAATCTTTGATAATGTATTACACTTAATATTTAAATAAAAAATCAATCTTCTGGATGCAGCTAGTTGTTGGTGAATGTTGTAATGGCTCCAAAAATAACTCAAAATGTCAATTATGAACTACATTTAGAATCTTCATCTGGAACCATCACCTGAATGAAGCCACATAAGAATAAGAAATAGGCATGCAGTTCCCTTATTACAAACCAGCCTCTGCATTCCTTCTCATGCTCATTCCTACCCAGACAATATGCCAGAGAATGGCACTGGAAAATACTTTTGCTCCATTTGTCCTATTTTAGTCTCTATATTTCATTTACTTCAATTGTGTTGTTGGTGCTTCCAGGATTAGTACTTATTTGCAAAAAAAATAATGATAATAAAAGAAAATCTTCCAAATGCAGACATTTTTTTTTCCCTCAGAAAAAAAGAAAAATAAGATGAAAGATAAATCTGTAATTCCTACAGGCTGGTAAATTTAGTGCTGCCCTGGAAGATTCTCTGTGTTGAAGTCTACAAAAGCCAAGGTTGTGTGAAATTTCTCGGATACCCCAGAAAGTTTTGATGCAGATCTTTGGAGTGTGCTGTCAGTGTGTGGAGGTCAAACCCAGAGGGTGAATTTCAAACAGCTGTGGGCCTCATGAAACATGAAGGACACCTCACTTTTCCTTTGCCATTTCTCTTTGGTCATCTCACTTTCACCCCTGCGGCACCTCTCTGCTTGTGAAGGCTACTTTTAAAGCCATCCTTCTTGAGCTGATGTTAGGGAATAAGGTTCTTTGAAAAAAGAAATTGCCCAGTGAGAGATATTTTGTAAATGATAAAATCCACAGTCTATATTGTTGGAAATTGAAACATCCAAAATGATTTATATTGCTGGATCTGCTACATCATCTGAAAGAAAAAAACAATAATAATTCACTACACTGGAATTGGAACAGCTAAGTTTAGATGAATCATTTGAGTGCCATATTGATCAGGACTGCAGCAATCATTCATGCATTTATCTTGAATGATGTAGTGTAGAAACATGATCAGCCAAGAGGCTGCTCATGACTTGCACTCAATATTTTTCAGTAAACAAAGTCATTTTTAAAAGCAGACGCTTCAAATATTTTTATTTATATATTTTTTGTTAGGCCACATTTGTGTTTACAGGACTTCAAACAACCCTAATATCAATCTAATTTGCAACATCTTTCAACTGGAACATACACTGATCCGGCATAACATCATGATCACTTTAAGGGAGAATCGTTGTTATTCACTTCAGTGTTAATAGTCAAAATGTTATGGCTGATCCATGTTTGTTTTACTATATCCTAACTGAAGGGAAACAGAAATCTTTAGGCAACAGTGAAGATTTATATACCATGGAAAGAATATTCATCATGCTATCCACAGCCTTCATGTGCTAACCGCCTAGTTACTGTCCTGAGGGAATTATCTGTCCTCATCAAGGACCAATCTGGGGTTTTGGGGAGTAAACAGATGAAAAGGTTTGTTCAGCCTGCCGAGTGGGTTTCAAAGCTTGGATTAGAACTTCTGTAGGTCACTAACCTGGAGATGGTCTCAAGAAATGAGAAAACAATTTTGAGCTGCAAAACAGAAGCTATAGAGAAATAAATAATTGTTCACAAAAAAGTATTGCCAAATATTGTTATCAAGCTTGCTGGGTTAGAGTACAGTCCACTATTTAAAACTCTACAAAAAGTTGATGAGACTACACTGAATCTTTTCTAGAGGTTGACATAGCAAATGATAAGTGGGTAAAATTATGCTGTATAATAACGTCAATGTCTGTAGGTTGTTAATGACTTTAGTTCACAGCAGTTAATGAATCTGTTCACTTAGAAAAACAGCCGATCTTTACAAGCTAGGTAGTTATAACAAGCTGGTGCTACTTATGTTTAAGATTCACGTTTTGAGCAAAAAAAAAAATGCTAGCGTTTCTATTCACCCTCCTGTTCCCCAGTGTTTCTCTAGTCTCTTTAGTTCCCCTGTGTGTTCTGTTTTGGTTTGTCTGATTGGACTGCGTTTTGTTTTGATCCTTTTGACAATTTTTTGTATTGAAAGTGTAATGCAACCGAAACCGGTTGTTATACAGAACTTTTATTATATTATTATTAATGATTATTTATTATTTAACCCTACATAAGTCAAATTGGGTCGGATGTACCCCTGTGTTTAAGAATGTAGCATAATGGTTATTGTGGCTGCTTGTGTCCAGTTAAATTATCTCAATTATGGTTGCACAATATTAGAAAAACATGTGATGGGGATCTTGGTCAATCTGGTACAATAATAATTTAGTTGCAATACATGCACTTTCTCTTTACTTCTCTCTTTTTCATCTATGCTACACACTCTGTGACCTTTGGCAGTTCACTGTTTTCTATGTCTAATATGAGACTTGATTCAACATGTACAAAATGACAAAATAACACAGTAAGTCATAGTCATACCAATGTAAAATAAGCATAAGTACAGATGAGATTTAACAAGACACACTACATTCTTAACCTAAAATGAATACACATAATATGAATTCTAATTTAGATAATAATGTCCATTGAACTAAAGCTATTTTTACAGATGCTCAGCCATGGCACTAGGTCAATTCTAATATCCCATTGTTGCTCATTGTGTGTACTCTAACCAGAAACAACTAATTAATGGCAAAATTTTGGATCAGAAAATGAGAACTGATTAAGGCAAGGATGTCCTTGCTGTTCTAGTATAACATGGGCTACTGTGGATTTCCTCACAGATAGTAAATATTTAGTAAATTATTTAATGTGTAGCTATACAAAAACCATTAGTTTTCGTTTTTGATCCCCTTAAAAAGCAATTAAATCTGGTTTAAAAGCAAATCAAAGAAACCAGAACAAAATACACCATTTCTTACAGAATCAACCTTCATTGCCCTCTTATTAGAATGGAAATTGTTTTAGATATCCTAATTCTGATTTGGGATGGAAGCATACAGTAAATTTGTGAACATAAATAACTTTTAATTAATTTTCTTATGTCTTTATGAAACCTTCCAATTTGGGTTATCAAAGTCAAATGAAAAGAAGAAAAAGAAACAAAGTCTGT
Organism: Fundulus heteroclitus; assembly: GCF_011125445.2. Classification (NCBI taxonomy): domain Eukaryota; kingdom Metazoa; phylum Chordata; class Actinopteri; order Cyprinodontiformes; family Fundulidae; genus Fundulus; species Fundulus heteroclitus. Next base: position 98,853 of record NW_023397132.1, read on the forward strand.
CGAGAAAATGCAAAACGGTGAGAGCTTTTGCATATTAAACAGATACATGTATTGACAGACACTCTACGAATGTCTCCTAACGGTGGTTTAACCAAGCTCATTTAACCTTTTAAAACTCACTTACAGCTATTTGGAACCCATTTACATAATTAACTTATGCTTTATTTTATCACATAAATTACTGGGTCATTATCATTCAGAATTACTTTCTCTGTCACTGTTTTCGTGGGCTGATAGAAACCCCCTCAAGAAGTGTTTGCTACTAGAATATTTAGATAACATGTGTCAACAGGCACAACATAGTATGGAAGCGGGTGTTAGGGGCCAACTTTCTAAACTGAATCTGCTGGGTCTTTTGTACCCTGGAGAAGCAGACTGAAGTCCCATATCAATGTACAGAACAGCTCCAGAGGTAAAGTTCTTCTCCTACAGTAGAGCTTCTGACTCTTTTTCTGTTCCACCCAACTTTTAAGAATCAAAAATGTTCAGCTCCACTCATCCCTACAAACTTCAACAAAATGGGTAAAATATTAAACTTTTATAATTCTCTGACTTAATGCAGTAAAGCCATTGCTCTGAGGATTACCCATAATCCCTTTTACATTTTTATAACAGTTATAACATTTTTTTGCTATTTTAGGACAATAGCAGTTTCTATGAACTGGTATTTTTCAACATGGCCACATTTTAAAAACTGTAGATTAACAACAGAATAAAAGGTTTTAGTCTGACACGTACCTGCAGTCAGAACACAGGACGAAAGAAATATGTTCACAACCTCCAGACGCAGCATGTTCTCCCACTGGAAAGACGGTATGTTACTTTTAGCTAGCCTCGTACAACATCAATAAAATACAGAGACCTAAAATAGATTACCAGTAGTTGAAAATATCGCAAAAATAATATCAAGCCACTAATATCAAAGAGAAAATACAGTTACATTAAGTTTTATACTCTTTCAAAAACAACAGATTTTGCTCTCCCATTTAGCCAGGTTTAGCTGATATCGCCACAAACCTTTTTTTAACTTTGACCCCTGGGCTGTATTTTCTGGACATAAAAAAAGGTATCTCTTGACGGCCCATATAGGTAGTTTGCCCCACAGTTTTAGAACCACTTTCTTACAGCAAAACATCAGTTACTTATCTGTTTTTTCTGAAGATTCATCCAAAATAAGGGCATATTCTCATCTCATATTAAAGCAAACTCATCTATAATGGCAGTACTGGAAACTTCAGTACATATACACAACCATAATTGTTTGCCTCAATTACCATATGCTAATAGACATGCACATATTGAGCTCATATAAAATCCAAAAGATTTAAAACAATGGTCATAGTGACTGCCCACATGTCCAGTGTGTACGACGCATGTCACCCAACGACCACTAGAGATATGCTCCAGCGTCCTCACGACCCTACAAGGATAAGCATGTAGAGACGATGGATGGATGGTTCATAAGAGTTTTGCACTTCACCTCTTCTAACTCTCTGTAGAAGCTAGCTTTGGATCAGGGCAAAGGGTAGTTTATATGTAAACAGGACAAAAAAAAGTGGAGATTAAGTGTTTTGCCACATTTCAAAAGGAAAAATGATGGATTCCTGTCAGGGTAAGGCTTACGGCTACTTCTAATGGATTGACAATCCACAGCTTTTACATAACTGTATTTTATTTGAGCCTTCTAGGGTCCCTGCATATAAACTCCCATTTAGGAGCCCCTGGATCCATACGTGATCAAAAAGAAAAATGTATATATTTATTGATATTTATCCACTTTTAAAGCATAAACATGTTCATCAGTGTTAGCGCCAATAAGATTAGAAATATAAAAGAACAATGACCCGCAGTGTCAACTGCTGGTTTTCTAATATACGGCAGAATATACAAGTGCAGATTCTCTTTTAGCTGTGTTTTTTTTGTCCTCGACCTTAAACGAAGCTACAGCTAACAACATTTGTGTTAAGATCCCCGCAAAACTCTTGTGTTCTTTGTTTCAACATGGTTGTACTTGTCGTTACTCAATGAGTTGCTGTGCAACTTTGAGCCACATATGCTCATTGAAGCAAGTGTAATTTTATCTCTACTAAAGACATTTGAAAGTAGGCATAAATGCATGTTACTTTTTTAGAGATAAATCGGATCTACGTTCATAAAGAACGGATTTAGTGATGATTTATTTGTGTATCTTTGCAAGGTCAACTGTATTCAGTAACAGTATTCAGGCATTACGTTAGACGTTAAGTAATATATGTTTAACTCATAGCTAGATTAGCTGGATTTAGCTATAAGTTAAATTAAAAAATAAATTATTAAACTGTCAACAGTTCTTTGAATGCTCAGAAATTATTTCTTTACTGCTTCTTGTTTAAGAAAACCAGGTTTATGATAAATATGTTGTACCAGAATACAGTAAGTGCACACAGTAGGAAAGGCTGTAAAGGGCTTATGAACAGCTGGTTGAGCCTGTGCAACACTGGAGAACAAAAGAAGACAAGCGGTTACGTTTTTTTTTTTGTCATTTCTTTTTCCATTTGCATTTCTTTCAGGCCGAGTAGCCAGTGAGTAGGTCTGGACGTGACTGTATTGTTGATGCAGCTGCAGTGTTGAAAACTGATAAAATGCCTGTTGGTCCACAAAGTGTAAAGTGGTCTTCTTGAACTGCAATTTTAAGGCCATGTTTAATCATTTTTTCACACTTTTTTAACGTCAAATGCGCCCAGGCTATTTTCTCACAATAGTTCTATACATTTTCATGGGCAAAGCAAAAAAGCAAAAAAAAAAAAAACACCTGCAAAAAATATGATAAATAAACGGAACACAAGTGCGCTCGCAGCCAAAAGCTGTAATACATTGAGGATATTGTATTTATAACAGTAACTGCAATATGTGTATCAGTACATAACATGAAGTTCATCCGAAATAATTTAGTGACAACAGAGTCCCTAGCTCAAATATGAGATCATACGGGGACTCATACAGGGAGGATGACAGGAGGAATCACATCTATGAAGGTGAAACTTGAAGAGCTAGCAAATAGGGGTGGGAATCTTAGTATCTCACAATTTGAATTGGTTCGGATTTTTGGGGCCGTGATTCGATTCAAAATAATGTTTTTTGGCTCTGTTGACCTCTCTTTGAGCCTTTTAACAAAGCTGTGGCACAAGAGTCTTAATGAAAACTTACAGGATGGTATGGCATACCTTGGCTTCACTGTATATAACATGAAGATGAACCCCTTTTTTCTCCATTACACTGTAAGGCCATAAGTCTTTGGTGATGAAGCAGGCAATAGACCTGTTTTTTATTATTTATTTTTTCAGCATGTGATCTGCATATTCATGAAGTCTCACGAAAAAAAGTTTTCACCTGCTTTTTATTTTACACATGTAAATTGCTTTGCACCAGGTATGAAGATCAGCTTTGCACATGCTTATTAGTTTGCATGTGTTTTAATACATGCAAACTTTTTGAAGAACAAACCCCAAGTGTATTTGCACTTTGTATGCATAAAAGTGTGCATTGCTCACTCATAAATGACATATGTTGGATCACATGTATTACAATTTAGCTGCAACTGTATGTAAATGTTCACAGTGTCTTATGCCTTGCATTTTCCATACAGTGTGTGTGAAGTAAATGTATATTATTATCTGCTACATTCAGTTTCAGTTTAGTTGTGATTTTCTTCATTTAAAACTGTTAATACAGTCTTTTACCATACAATAAATTATAAATAACTGACATATTTTTAAAGTCCATTGTCTACTATAAATATTTGGGGAAACCATTAACTTGCAAGACATTTGCTGTCTGTTTTACAGTTAAAATAGGCAGAAAATACCAGATGGCCATTTTGAGGCTTAGGCGTTAATTTACTTGTGTGATGTGTGGAATATGACAGCCTTTCTATTGTGTGCCATCATCCCTGAGCTGCTGCTACAAGGGTGGTTCTTTTACGCTCACAGACAGAACAGTGGGGCATCGCTGGTAGCACTGTTGGTGTTTACAGGATGTTTAAGCGCAAGCATAGCTTTACAGACAAATAAATAGAAATTTCCTTCATAACTACCCACTCAGCATTAATGGGTGGCAGGGTGCACCGCTGACATATGTTTTTCTCTGTATTGCAATGGTGCCACAGCTCTCGTAGGTCACATGGACACAGAAAAATATAAAAAGCATGTGCAAGTTGACTGAGTTTGTTATTACACTGGGAAAAAGGTTAGAACGGACCAAAAGCAGAACTCAAATTATGAGAAGGCCAAAAGTACAACATGTTGCTAAGAATGACTGAATGTTGAATAGTTTGTCTTTGCACCTCCCTCACACAATGCAAACGTTGAGAGGGTTTCTGCCAAATGCAGAGCCAAAGCACCAAAGAGAGGAACCAGTTGTCTGTTCAATCACTGAAGGGGATTGTGCAATATAATTTCAATGGCATTTCTTAAAAAGGCTTCCATGCTTATTTATTGAGTAACCAAAAACTGATGGGTTAAACTGAATAGAAGAGATATGTTCTTTATTTAAATTCTGGCATACCAGGACCAAAGTGAGATACAAATGGGTAAGCAATATAAATTCAATCTGGAGAAACTCACACAGACAAAAAGCGGCAATTAGAAAGATTTATTGACATAAATTAGAAAAGATCTTTGGCGCTCGGATTAAACCCGAAGATGTGAAAACTGCGAATGTCTATGAGCTTGGATGTTAATTTTAGGATTAGGATTAGTGACGTCTTCCCCCTGGGGTCCGGACACTGGTGGTGGAGGCCGTAGGGGAGAAGCAGTCAGGTTAACCTTGTGAGCGTGAAGGAGGAGATGGGGTGAAGGAGGGTCGAAGCTCAGCTAAAGAGCACGAGAATCCATGGGTGGAGTGCCTTATAAGTCTTATGAGATGGTAGGATGAGGACTTGATGCAGAATGGCTGGGGCACGTAAATAATATTTCCGATTTTTTTTTTTGTCCTGTATAACTTGTAAAGTGAGCTGTTTTAGTTACAGTATAATTTTATTATACAAACAAGTCATTATTTCTAGAGATTTTAAAGTCAGTTATGTACTTTCAGACTTATGAAAGCATATCTGCAGTTATTTAAATAATCTTTCTAACCACCCAGAGAAGACGTATTTTAAATATGTTTAAAATTATACATATCTGCTATAAAAACATAGAACACAATAAAACAACTACTTCTCTTACCTGCGAAACTCAAAACCTTCTAGTTAATACTCTTGGTGCCCTCGGCCTTCTTGCTTTTGACTTTAAAACTATTAGCTAGCACAGTGGCTTGAACTGTATAGTAGCTTAAATACTGTCCTTCACCCTTTTTAATTGTTGCTTCTCTTAAAGTCTTTTGATAAATCACTTGTTTCATAAGTTTAAATCAGAGAAAGTGTTACGGTAAATGAGGAGAGCTCTCTCTTCAATTCACTGTAATTAATCTTACCCACTTCTTCTGTGTTGAGCATGTTTGAGAAAAAAGTGCCAACTCCATCTTTTTCTGTGTTGCACATCCATCTGATAGAGTCCTTTTAGTCCATGACAAAGTAATGTGTTTGGCATTCACAACTATGGGACATTGCGCATATAAGGTGTGATGACATATTATATAGGATAGTGCACTTTCCTTTTTATAAAGACATGCCTGTAAAGGCTGCTGTTGTGCCAGAAAAGTGCTCTAAAAAATCCTGCTTTAAAAAAATAGCAGATGGGCAGCTGGAAGTTATTTCTGTTAATACTGTCAATACTTGCAGTAATATATGATGAAATATTCTCTTAGAAAATTTTGGCAAATTTGATTTAAAACCAGATTTAGATTTATTGTGTTTTTCTGTGTCTCATTTTCATTTATTTTGATTCTAGTTGTTGCCTTTTCATTTGAACTTTTTTTGGCCTTCACATGGTTTTATGTTTGTAAACTATAAAACATTAAAAAACATTAAAAAATATCTGATAAATGTTAGACCTCCAAGTGTAATTAAATGACGTTACTAGAGCCTCAACTTAAACCCATCGGGCCACTGACACTCATTAATTTTTCTCTATGGGGATGGTAAAGTTTATCTTATCTGCATGTTATTAATTGTATGATTGTTAAATAAATGTATGTACTAATTTCCTCTTTCCGCCATCTTCCCCGCTTAAGACACTCTTAGGCTGGCTAAAAGTCCTCCCCACTACTCCTAACATTTTGTCACCTTAGGGAGCTCTCTTAAGGTCCAAGATGCAGTGTGAATACCTTTTTATTTATTTTTTTAAGACAAATCTTAGGACTCCAGAAATTCTAAGATTTTTCCTAAAAATAACTACTTTAAGTCTGTAAGTTTATATAGCTGATGTTGTTTCTCTGCCAAATTGAACAACTCTAGGTTCAGGTTTTAATGTTTTCCAACTGTTCAGTCTATGTTATGGTATTACAACCTTGAAATTGTAGCTTCTCCTTGGATAACATTTTTAAATCTCATTTTCCGTTTTACTTCCTCTCAATCTTATTAGTTTGTTTCCTTTAGTTTTCTCTTCTTTCCAGTATTGCTAGAAGGCTTAGCCAAAACAGCAATCTGTCAAGGCCATAGGTTACATTTTGCCATCTGTTGTAGGAATAAATTAGGGGAGGTTGTGCATCTCATTGTTTGAGAAGGCTCTGCCCTCAACAATATTTCCTCTCTCGTCAGACCTGACATGCTGAGAGAGTGTAAAATAGGGATTGAGTGAAAACAGACAGGGGGAGATGACCTGGATGGCAACCAAAGTCGAAATATGCTTTGCTGCCCAATGTCTCCAACAGTGAGATTAGTTGGCATTTCATTGTGGCATTTTGTTTCATTGCATTGGAGCTGTACTCAAAAAAAATGTCAAGCCCACACCTCAGCATTGACTTAGTTGTAATGCTGGAATGTCTCTATTTAATTCCCAACTCAAGCTCTTGGACCTTGGACAATAAGAGTAGTGGTTTAAGGATTTACTGAATTGAAGAGTCTTACTTCTCGTTCATCTCCAAAATGTTTCTGACCAAACAAATACTTTGGGGTGAATCTCTACTCTAGGGACAATGTCTTTTTAAGCTTTTGCTAACCAAGCATGGGTAGGGAGATAGAGGTAAATGCAGGTATGAGGCACATATGTTACCATCTACAGAATTGTTTTTGTAAAGAATAGGTGTTTCACCTTACTGGATCTGAGCAGGTTAGGTTATGCAGCAGGCTGTAAATTTTGCTGTTGAAAATCTAATCTTAAGGTGTGCATATAGCATGCAGAAAGAAGCAGTTGTCTTTAGACTTCCAAAATTATCTCCAGTATCACAAGCTCTGTACAACATTAGGTCAGCATTGCTTCTATTCTCAGTTGCGTGCTCTGCCACTTTAACCTAAGCATTTTCTTTTCGTTAAGTCTGCTTAGTTAATTTTTTTGTTTCACTTTTGGTCCAGGCTTGCGGGGTGCATCATAGAGAAAAAAATTAAATATGTAAGTCGCACCGGACTATACGCATTTATTTAGACATTAATTTCACACAATCCAAGACTAAAAACTGACATTTAATCTGGTAAGACAACATATTAAATTACACAGCAGCGTCCACAACCGGACATGGAACATACCTGGGAGGATCAATGGGGTAAATTCGCAACTCCAACCAGCTAAGTTTTATCCAAAGCATTTCAGCGTAACAGTCAGTTACGCTGAAAGTTGTCAAAATGATGACTAAATTAGACGGTATTGTAACAGTGCTACTTGTTAAGCTAACCGTACAACACGGATGTTTCAGAGCAACATAAAGCTCATGTGCATCAGTGAAGTTGCAACCCACCTGGACAACAGACCTGTAAGCTGGTGCTAGCTGTTATTAGCTTCACGGACAGCCCAATGAAAGGGTCGTGTCGCAGTCTGGGTGCTTCGAGCTGTACCATGCAATACTGAAACAGCGAAACAACATACAAATATGTGTTTAGTCTTTATTGTCTATAAGTTAATGTTCCAAATAATTTTTAAGTGGTACAGGAAAAGGATAGTTTCACAAGCCTAGTGAGCCCTCTTGTGGCTTTAGACGGTATACTTCTTGAGTTTTACTTCTTGATTTCTTACTGGTCAATATGAATTACTATTTAAATTTGATATAAGTTGCACCTAAATATTATGTTGCAGGATCATCCAAAAGTCAAAACTGAAGCCAAACTGAAAAAAGTGTGACTTATAGAACCTGCAAGTATGTAGCTTGATAGATGAAGCAAACACAAACCTATAAACTATTGACATTGTGTTACACATTTTGAGATTTAAACAAATATTTTTTTTAATGTTTTGACATCAAGCTAAAGTATCTATTATTTGATTTCAGGTTCAATTTTGACAAATTTAAATCACACACACACTGTTGAATGTTAAATACCAATATTTTGATTGAATTTGAAAATCAGAATGGTGTGCTTAAGTCTGACCTTGGGAAGCTCTTTTTATATTTTTGTAAATGTACTCAAATTACTATGATATTTCATGTGATCAAATGATTTTAAAAGCTATTTAATTTAATTCGGTGTTGAGTAAGGCTATAACTGCAATGCTTAAAGCTTTAGTAAAGCTTGTAAGTTGAACACATCCTGCCAAAACTTTAATTATATCAGTCCATCCATTTTCCAACTTAATCCAGTGGTTCTCAAACGTTTTCTGTTACGCCCCCCTGTGAAAAAAAAATAAAAAATTCTAGTCCCCACCATTCCAACAAAATGGGTAAAAAATAACACATTTTGTTTTCCCGCTGAATGAATTGAAGGCAAGCCAATGCAAGATTACTTATATAGCACTTTTCAGTATAAGTGCAGTTAAAAATTTTGAAGCAGTTGCTCTGAAGATTACCCAGAATCCCTTTTGCATCTTATAACATTTAAATACATTATATAACAATACTTTCTAAGAACTAGAATTTTTCAACCTTGGCACTCTTTTTAACCATAAAACACTAAAACTGTCTTGATTTGTCCTGATTAACCCGAACACACACACCACACACAGAGCCTGGTTCAAGAGAGTTTATTGAAGGTAGGATGGTTTGTGGAGGATGAGGACCAGAGTCTGTTACCAAGGTTGAGCAGGTGGATGATGAGTGCAGGAGCCGGAGGACTGGAGGGAGCTATAGGGCTGCGGGTGCTGCACTGCTCAGACAGGAAGCCTCCGGAGCAGGAAAGCGAGCACTTGGACGCAGGGGATGCAGCAGAACCAGCAGCAGAGCCGGCTGCAGAAACAAATCACAGGGGGGGCATTCCATTTTTTTAGGGGGGCACACTTTAAAAAGTTTTTTATTACTTATTTATTACTTAATATATATATATATATATATATATATATATATATATATAGCAATAGTGTAGTCAGTTTTGTCAAATTAGGCAGGCTTCCAACCAATTAGGCTTTTGAACACAAAAGCCTAATTTTCGTTCCAATTAGCTGGAACAAAAATAGTTAATGGGCAGGTTGTAAAAAAATTGGGAAGCTTTTCACAACATTTGTTGGGCTTTTAGAAAGAATTACTAACAAAATAAAATATCAAAATAGTTGTCAAAGTCGGACAGGAAACCAAAACATTTTAATGAAATGCCATCTCCTACAACTCATACTGGTCAATTTATTTTTTAAATAAGTAGAATCTGTCGATCTGACATCATCATTGAATAGTATTTATAATTAATAATATTGATTGGTATGATAAAAAAAGAAAAGAATAATGATTAATAAAGTGTTTGGTCAGTGTAAATGCCCAGGAGGGGTTGAGTTCTACTCATCAACTTAAAAATATTTCATGACTGCGTGTAAGAGATATGTTTAATTGACCTATACTGAGAGAAATTAAGTTTATATTAAGGTAGATTTACAACTCATGTTGGGAAGCTATTTATAAATAATTTTTTTCCGGTTGATATATCATGATTGTTAAAGAGATTGTGCGTGTTATTTGGTTGTCTGATTGCATATTTTGTTCGGAGGCCGTATGCACAGTTTTTTTCTTTGCTTCAATGCAGTTGTGTGCTAATGGGATATTCTTATGTTTAATAGTTCTTATGTGTTTAATAGTTCTGTGCTTTTAACGTGAGAGTTTGAGATTTGGGCTTTTTCTTTTAAGTTGGGCAGGTTTTATGTTGGGTTACTGGAAACTATCAGTGAGATAGGGTAACGGTTACCCTATCTCACTGACCTGTAGTGCTGTGTCTTGACTCAAAGTCCAGCATAAGCTACACGCTTATTAGCATGAGATCAGGCTGAACACTGACTGAAGTAAAAATTCACACTAGAAGAGGTTCTATAATTACAGCAGGTATGGAGCGCAAGGAGCAGAACAAAGCAGAGTTCCCTTCCGTCTGCAAGTAACCCAAGTTTCTCCAGTTTGGCAGTAGATCTGCTCCTGGTGCTGCTAACTGTCGTAGCTAATCCTCCTAGCGTCAATGTTTACTCCACTTTAGACTTCAGTGCTGACATTTCAAACAGTAATTAATCACGCTGCTTCCAGCTCGCTCTTGTCTGCTTCGTTGTCACTTTTTGTAATTGTTTGGTAATCAGACCAAATTTCCATCCCGCTCTACCGACACCGACGGTGACCACAGCCGAACACCGCGTCGGCGACTCAAGGCTATAACTCGGTGTCCCGCCCCACTCCATCTGTGATTGGCTAGCATGTTGCCTTCAGTCGTTGATTTGATTGGTTAAATTGTATGATTGACACATCAAAGATAGTACTAATAGAACGATGGCCACTCCGAGGTATATATATATAAAAACAAAAGACAGCTTCCAGTCCAGGGCGGGCACAGCTGGCTCACAGGGCGGGCACGGCCCCCCAATGCCCGCCCATGCCGCCGGGTCTGAGCAGAGGCAGTTCTTGGAGGCGCAGCAGTAGGAACCTCAGGCAGGCAGAAGTAGGATGATCTCTGACCGGTAGACGTGGGAAAATCTCAGACCGGCAGATGAGGGGAAACTCTGGCAGACAGACGTGGGAAATTATCTGACTGGCAGACGTTAGATGATTGACGACGGACCGGCGGTGAGGAGCTGACCGGAGTGAGTTTATATAGGGAGGCTTGCAGGTGGAATGAGTCCAGGATGATTGAAGGTTGAACAGGTGTGGATGATTAGGCAGAGTGGAGACAGAGCTGGGCGGGAGAAGGATGGTGCTGGAAAGGCTCAGGGTGCAGCAGGCAGAATTGGACCCTGACAAAAACAATAATACAAGGTTTTTAACCTGACTTATACCGACAGGCAAAACAAGGGATAAAAGAAACAAAAATAATCCCAGCCTGCACAGACAGCTCTTTCTCTCTCTGGAAAGACGGCACATGCTAAATTGAACTAGATATGAACCTCATCACCAATAAAATTCAGAGACCAAAAATAGGGAAGCTGAAAATAATAACCTCAAGTCATTAATATTAAAGACAAACTCCAGTTACATTAAGTTTTATACATTCTTTAGGAGTTCAATGATATTATACATGTTCAAACAATGATAGCAGTAAAGCCTTTGCTGTGAGGAGAACAGATAATCCCTTCTTAATCATACTACTGACTGCAGGTACATACCAAACGGCAGAGGGTGCTGCGATCTGATCTCACAGCACTGTAAAATGAATGATGTAAAAATAATTTTATATTATAAGTTGTTAAGGGTATGGTCAGACCATAAAACAAAGAGACAGATGCCAAAACAACAGATCCTTGTGGGTTTTTTTCTGCTGTCTGATTTATTTATTTTGTTTAACTAAACAACATATTTTGTCTCATCAGATGCAGTTTTAACAGTTGTGCTGAATTCCATGGCTTTCACATAAAGTCCTTAATAGAAAGTGCTATGAAAATGTATTTCTTCCTTTCCAGATGTCTTCGGACATTGCTTTTTTTTAACCACACTTACAATTACTCACAGTTTGATTGATATCAGACAAATACAATCTAAATATAAAAAAACAAATAATGACTTTAACTCTTAAGGGGGAAATAAAATCTATCCTCACCAACCAGGCACTTTATATAAAAAAAAAAACTATGAAATGACCTATTAACAAACTCAAATACAACCTGTTTGATAACATAAAGTAGCCTAAGCGATCTAAAAGGGCAACAACTCATGACCCAACCCAAATAAATTGATTAACAGAAAGTAATCAGTTCTGTCAGTTGTGAAAGTGTGATAGAATTTAGTTTTTCAAGAGGGGAACATTCCACAGTAACATATCATACATCATACAAAGTTTCCCAGGAAAAGAAAACACACTTTCTTAGGCTTTTGGACTCCAGTGAACCACAGTGAAAGCCAATATCCACAAACAGAGAAAACACTGAACAGTGCACAACCTTCCCAAGAGTGACCTGATAACCAAAATTATACCAAGAGCTCATCAATAGGCACAGTTCCACTGGCCCGCCCGTTTTCGCACGCCCTACTTCTCTTCCCCTGCTCGGATTATATTTGCCGCTTTAAGGATTAGACATCTTCTAGACCAGAAAGACCTAGAAGATGTTCCAACGCCTTGGTGTTGGTTCAGCACAGAGCACCTCTGTCTGTCTACTTAACTGTGTGTTGGGAGAGAGACAGAAACAGAGAGGGCTTCCTCAGTGTCTGATCTCCGAATAGTGGCCACAAATGCCATACCTTCTCGTATCTCTTCGCAAATCACTGAAAAGAGGGGCGTTCACTCAAAACTGCTCTTGAGCATGCATGGTTTGACCCTGTTCTTCAGCAGAACCGCGAGAACTCGGGCTGGAACTGAAAAAAAAACTGCTCCTGAAACACTCAAAAGTGAGTGGAGCAGTGCGGTGCGTGGCCAATATGAGCCAGTGGAACTGGGGCTAATGACTCATCCAGGAGGTCACAAAAGGACAAACGTCTAAAGCACTATGCATCTAAGTAGCCTCAGGTAAGGCCAGAGTTCATGATTTACCAGTGAGAAACTGTTTAAAAATGGCATCCATAGATGTGTTCAAAGACCAAGACCACTGCAGACTAAAAATAATTCAATTCAAATCAGTTCAGTTATGTAGCAACAATTGAAAATATGTTGTCTCAAGGTATCTTAGAAACTTAAATCTATCAAATCATAAAGACTGACTGAATGAAAAGTTTCTATCTAAAGAAACCCAGCCAATGGGGTACCGCGCGCGAGCTATTTTTAGAAACACAACGTCACGATGACGTCACATCACGTGGTACGCAGTGGGGCAAACTCCGGAAACACGCCGCTGTTTCGCTGTAAAAGAGACGTGCGTTAGCCTAGGTTTTACTCGGTAAACGACTGCTTTTTCCAAATCTAAGACCATGGTTTTTAAACATTGTTGCTATGGAACGTGCAACAGCGACTCGAGGTATGCTGATCGGCCGCATATGAAGGATGTTTCCAAGGAGAAATGTGTGCGCTTGGAACACCGGGGCGGTCGGCCTACACAACAGTTCAACCCGGAAAAAGTTACCAAATTCAAGTACATATGTAGCAAGCATTTTGTCGGAGGAAAGGGCCCAACCGAAGAACATCCTGACCCAATTCCAGCGACATCAAGGGAAGGTAAGAGTATTTTGGTGGCCGACATGTTAATAATGAAGCGCCTGCTACCATGACAGCATATAGGCTATCATGGTAGCAGGCGCTAACATGATACCCTGTTACCAGGATAGCTTACTCAAAAACATTTCAAATGAGACAAACATTAAACATATACCGATCCCTGGACGGTGATTAGAAACAAAAAAAAACGGCCGACGCCGCCATGATCGCCGCGCAGGAAAAAAAAACAAAGCTTACCGTTCATCAACTCGGCCAGTTTTCCAGTCTTTTTAAGCCCTCGAACCTCAAGCCATCGTTTCAGCTGAAGGTTGGTGTGTTCTTCGACAGTGCGACCAGTAATCCGTGCGTCTGGGACATCGTCTTGGGAAAGTTTAACGGCTGTAAAGTCGGTCATATCGCTGGTTCTGTTGCGCTTGTAATAGCTGGGTTATCCGTGCGTTCTCTCCTGTATGCCCTACCTAAGCGGCAAAAGGGGCGTTGCTCTTGAGACGGTGACGTCACGTGCGCGGTACCGCATTGCATTGAGTAATTGAGACGAATAACATCTTCATGATCCCCAAGACTTTTAGGAAACTATCTTGTGGACTCAGGCAAATCATGATTTTCTTTTTTTCAAGGTGGGAATCCTGTTTATACCTCGGGTAAAACTAACACATTATTTCAGAAAAAGACATCATGTAGACAGTAAAATTTCTGACAAAGATTCTGGTGCAATAGCTGGAATATGCTTTGTAGCTTCAGGAACTGGACAGCTTGGCATAACTGATTTGATCCACAATGATGTAAAAAAGGGTGGCAGAATGTGGCTATTAAGTTTAGAGATAACTTCCTTTTTCACATAGGGCCATGTTTTTATTTTCTTTTTTCAGACAGTTTTCCCCCTTGATAAATTAACTTATGTGGAAACTGCTTTATGGATTTTCCAGTTTATCTTTGTCAAATTAAAATGCAACTGATGATCTAAAACGACGCAATCCTAAGGCCACCAAAGCGGATCCCCTCAACACCTTGGCTGCGCCTAGAAATTCTGTCCATAAAAGTTATGAACAGAATCGGTGACAAAGGGCAGCCTTGGCGGAGTCCAACTCTCACCGGAAACGAGTCCGACTTACTGCCGGCAATGCGGACCAGACTCTGACACCGGTCGTACAGAGACCTGACAGCCCTTATTAAAGGGTCCGGTACTCCATACTCCCGGAGTACCCCCCACAGGATCCCCCGGGGGACACGGTCGAATGCCTTCTCCAGATCCACAAAGCACATGTAGACTGGTTGGGCAAACTCCCATGCCCCCTCAAGAATCCTGCTGAGGGTGTAGAGCTGATCCAGTGTTCCACGGCCAGGACGAAAACCACACTGCTCTTCCTGAATCCGAGATTCGACTATCCGACGGACCCTCCTTTCCAGAACCCCTGAATAGACCTTACCAGGGAGGCTTAAGAGTGTGATTCCTCTGCTATTCGCGGACGACGTGGTCCTATTGGCTTCATCAGGGCGTGATCTACAGCTCTCACTGGAGCGGTTCGCAGCCGAGTGCGAAGCGGCCGGGATGAAAATCAGTGCCTCCAAATCCGAAACCATGGTCTTGAACCGGAAAAGGGTAGAGTGCCTTCTCCGGGTTGGGGAGGATGTCCTGCCCCTAGTGGAGGAGTTTAAGTATCTTGGGGTCTTGTTCACGAATGAGGGGAAGATGGAGCGGGAGATCGACAGGCGGATTGGTGCAGCGTCTGCTGTGAAGCGGGCGCTGTACCGATCCGTTGTGGTGAAGAGAGAGCTGAGCCAAAAGGCGAAGCTCTCGATTTACCGGTCGATCTACGTTCCTACCCTCATCTATGGTCACGAGCTTTGGGTCGTGACCGAAAGAACGAGATCGCGGATACAAGCGGCTGAAATGAGTTTTCTCCGTAGTGTGTCTGGGCTCTCCCTTAGAGATAGGGTGAGGAGCTCAGTCATCCGGGGAGGACTCAGAGTAGAGCCGCTGCTCCTCCACGTCGAGAGGAGCCAGTTGAGGTGGCTCGGGCATCTGGTCAGGATGCCTCCTGGACGCCTCCCTGGAGAGGTGTTCCGGGCACATCCCACCGGGAGGAGGCCCAGGGGAAGACCCAGGACACGCTGGAGGGACTATGTCTCCCGGCTGGCCTGGGAACGCCTTGGGGTTCCTCCTGAGGAGCTGGCCCAAGTGGCTGGGGAGAGGGACGTCTGGGCCTCCCTACTGAAGCTGCTACCCCCGCGACCCGACCCCGGATAAGCGGAAGACAACGGACGGACAACGGATCTAAAACATTTAAGTGTAGGCAGAAAAAAAAGGCATGATTAAAGCCCCAGTGTGTAATATTTTCATTCTGGCGCACCATCTAGTACTGCGCTAAATTAATTACAAACGACTTTGCCGTAATAGCTACCACTTAAGGCTCAGAGTATAATAACTGTGACGATGTAATCATGTCCTCCACGTATTAGCTACCGCTAATAGGTAATGCATACGGTCATCGTGTGAAATGGTTTTTGGCACTGTTGCCAACGGCGCTTGTTTTTTGTCCCTTGTAAATTGCGTGAGTCATGTTTTTTTGGCCTCGTTTTTGAACATGCAGTCACTTATTTGGGCTCTAAAATAAGCGACTATAAAAACACCAGTAAAGAAACCTGGCCGGTCTTGCTGCTGTACAACAGACAGTGATTAGGCCAGGCGATATCCCTCCGCGTACTGTAAATACATTCTCTTTGTCTCTCTCTCCCTGAAAGGGAGACAGAGGCGTCAGGGAGAGAGAGGCGAACAAAACGACCTGCTTCTGCTCGGAGGACAGAGTAGTCGCTGGACCACACTTTTTTCTGGTTAATACTTATTTTTCTTTTCTTGGTTATTTTCTCTTTCCTGAATGGTCATATTTGCTTGTTCTATAAGCCTGCTCCACTGAAAGCACATCTTCATATAGAAGACTGGGAAAATAAGTAAGGCTGACAATTTGTCCCCTTTTTGCCTCTGAAATCAGAAAACGCAATGCAACATTGGCATCTCTCAGTTGGTGCACCGACACCTATGTATTTATAAACTACTAATTCTAAGCTATGAGAACGCTTTCATTTTTGATGTGAGGTTATTAGACTTTGCCAGAATATGTATTTATTAAATCAATACTTTTTTGCTAATTAAAGGCTAATTAAGTTAGTTACACACTGTCCCTTTAAGGTAACAAATACTTTTTCACAGCACTGTAATTTCAAAAACTAAGGACCCTTTTACTCTACATAAACCAATTGCTTAAAATTTCTTCTGCAGGAGATCACAGCCTTTCGCACTTTGAAAGGGGAATTAATAAGGGAAAATTCTGTTTGTTTCTCTTTTCACCTACTCTGGAGGCAACACGATTAACAGACTTGAGAAAGACTGAAAATTCAATAAGCATTTGTTCCACAGGCCCAAAGCAACAATAAGTCCATAATGGCAGCATTTTACTGTCTAAAGCCACCTTGTCAGTACACTTCCCCTGATAAATTCAGCCAGAACAAACAAATGAAAGGAAAAAAAAAACATTTAAAGGCCAGCTAAAGCTAAACTTATTGCTTCCTGCCTTTTTATTTGAAGAACAGCAAGCACAAGGTGTTTTAAATACACTTTGTGATAGTGTGGAAATTTACCTTCCATTAGAAAATGTTAATATTTGAGAGAGAATACATCTGCCCAGCATCGTTTTATCATATTATTTTAACCCAACATACTTGTCTCATTTTTGTAGATGTTCTGTGCTTCGTCTGCTAAATGATGGGGAAACAAGGCTGCTTGAAATCGACCAGCCAAATGGAGCTTGGACCTCTCCCTGTCTGTCCAGGCAATTAGAGAACACATTAGCCCATGCAAAGAGGATGATACAGGGCTGTATCTCAGCCACATCTGATGATGTGGAAAAAGACACATAAACAGGCAGACACAAATGTGGGCTACGTTGACAAACACCATATGTTCATGAGGAATATTTCGATTTTTAAATATATTAACAGGAAAGGTTGTGAAACACTATTTAGATGTCTCAAAAACATCACAGTTTACACCATCTAGGAAGTGGTGATGCAGATTAAGTGCAATCGTTATAACAGTGTGAAATTAGCAAAGATAGCAGGCATATTCCAACACACTAGTTTTTACTGTACTAATTGAAGAACATAAATGCCATGGTGAGATGGTAGAGGTGGACTGGGAGGGTAGAAAAAAATTAGAGGGTCTGAAACAGAGAATGAGGCAGTAAAACCAGATGCACAAATGCACACAGCTCGGCCGATCCCTTCCAGTGACATCTGGACAGAGGTAATAACACGGTGCAGAATGGTATCCTGGAGAAACTGCATATTAACACCCAGCTAGTGGCACGCTAATGGCAGTTATCACGACCACTCTCCTCAGCTGTCCCAGGAACGGTCCAACAGAAGGGAGGAGAAATAAAGTCAATATAAAACAGAGCACAATGTAGTGAATGATATGCATATATGTATCAGGGGATGCATTAGACTCCTGTTATACACTTTATGGTGGCTCATTACCATATTCATAGGGGCTGTTGTAATGTAATTTCTATTGAGATTTTATGAATTATAAAGACATGCAACTATATGATATTTATATAATGTCTATGAAAGAATAGAAAAATAGGTATATTATATAATATGAAGTGTAATTAAAACAAAAAGATTTAAAATAATAAAACAGATGACATTGTAATTTATGACATGCCAATGTTTGTGATACAGGCAACCATGTGAAAGACCAATTTTTAAGTCTACATAGTACTTTTAATACTGGACTTTGTCTGGACCTCCTGATTCAAACTCTGAACTATTCTCTTCTAGTGTGGTTCAGCCTCTCTCTCTCTCTTTCTCATATATATATATATATATATATATATATATATATATATATATATATATATATATATATATATATATATATATATAAATAGTTACAACATAATGGCAAAAAAGATTTTGACGCGCGTTAATCATGTTAATGTTTTTTTAACATTAACGTGTTAATATTTAAAAAACCACAGCGCTCCCCGGTCGTGTTTCTTTTACCTTTGCGCTTTCCGTAGTTCCAAGAATGAGACTGTAGCAAAACAGACCCGCGCTCACTGTTGCCAACCCCGCTTATTTCATGTGACTTTGGACTTCTTTTTTCTAAAGTCGCTTGTAAATTTCATAAATTGCAGGTTGCAGTTTTTTTTAGCTTTATTCTGAAAGTGAAGTTGCTTATTTGGACTCCAAACTAAGTGGAGCGGCCATACTACATAAACACATAAACAATGAGTATAACCAGCTGAAATATCCCTCCGCCTCATTACGCTCTGGAGCATATCCTGACATAGGAGCCGAGGGAGTAAAGGATGAGGGAGCAACTCTGCCCGTATTTTCTGCAGTTTACGGTTGCAATAACTGATGATAACTGCTGAAAGTAGATTAAGCGTTACAGAAGATGAGTTTTTACATGCTGATAACGTTGCAGAACTCATAAACCATACTTTAATGCTTATTAATTTGTTGTCTTTGTATTTGACAAACTAAGGCTGAATCACATTGCCAAAACAAAGTACCCTGGAATTACAGTGTCAGCACATGAAGCTGTGCTAAACAGTTCTCCTTCAAGGGTATTTAGCTCCTGACCCCGTTGCAAGCAAAGTGTAAGACTCTGGAATGACCTGGAAATTTTAAACCCTTTTCCAGGCTTTAAACTGTATGAATGCAGATATAAACAGCATGCAAAAATATATGAAGATATTATGGTTGTTGGTGTGAAAGCTCAGGATTAGATGTCTGTGTGAGAGAGTGAAAAAAATGGATACAACTTTATTAAAATGTACAATTAGTATTACTTTATGTCTATCTTTGATTAAGAGCCAAAAAAATAAATAAATTTGCCCTGAAATATTTATATATCCACACATTTGTTTACACATTGTGTAAACATCAGGGCATTATGAATAGCGATTTAGCCATTATTAGCCAGAGTTTAACATTTTATGGCAGCAGTCTGAAAAGTGCCTGAAAATAAAAAATTATATTTTCCGTACAAGCATGTTTTTTACTATTTATGCATTTATCGCAAAATCGCATATTAAAATGCCTAAATAGACTTTTACACTTTTAGAAATAAAAGGATAAAATATGCAGTTAATGTGCAATTAATCTCAAATTAACTATTGAAATGTGATTATGTGATTAATCGCGATTTAAATTTTTTATATATATATATATATATATATATATATATATATATATATATATATATATATATATACACACACATACATGTCACTATTGGCAACCTGTTTCAAGAAGGGCATGCTGTTTTTCAGGGTGATGTGCCATGTTAGTATTCCGCTACACGTAGTGTTTTGTATGAACGCCAAATGGTTCAATTTTGTAAATTTGAAAATATCTGGTTTCAACTGTATGCACCACTGACACAGAATCAACACAAATGTCACAGCGATGATGTTAACATTATGCATGCTCAATGATTGGACTAATGGCACCCTAAGAGGCTTTCTTAACAAGGTAATAACTATTGTGCCACTGGTAGGAACTTGTAGAACATGTTAATCCTCAGTACTTTAATCCTTAAATATGGACAATAAAACAACAAGATGGCGATGTCATAGCAAAAGTAACATACCTTGTCCTGATATAATATAACTTTATGTGTTTTCTTCAGCATCATTCCTAATATTCACACACCACATTTAATCTGATTATATACAAAAGCAACACAATTTTCAAAGACAAGAAAACAATTTTCAGCATAGTACAAATATTCAGTGGTTCTTCACCCATCGGCTGCATAAACTATCACTCAATACATGAGCCCTGGCATGAAATGAAAAGGCTTGTAATGTAATCTACTTTGAATAATGGATGATTCATGAAGGCCAATTCTTAGACTCAAATCTGGAGATCACATTTTTAAAAGGAGCTTTCATTTCAATAAACATAAATATAAGAAATGTGATCTTAAATACTTGATAAAAACCCTTTTAAACAGAACTTTTTCTATAAAACCTGTGCATAAAAAAGCAATTAGTCTCTTGCACAAGACACTTTTGATATTCACACAAAAAACAGACAACAAAGTAAATTAGCAGGCTTTATAAAAACATAGAACATAAAACAAAGTGAGAAAAACAGGATGATAACTGTCATGTAACAAACAAAATGTATCTCTTCAAGCTTTATCTGAAAAATACTGGGAAAGCTGCCTTCTCATATTTTATTATTTCAATCTTCCTTTGAAATACTTCTTATTTGTATTGTGAGAAATTACTTTTAAAAAAAGCATTTGTTTTAATTTCTTCTCTAGTCAAAAATATGAAGAGAAAGGAGAGAAAAAAAAGACAAAAGCTAAAAAAAAACACAAAGAAAAAAGCACAACAAAGTCAAGTTGAATACCTGCAGTAAGACACATATGTTATGAACAATGTCTCTCATATTTGTCTTAAACTTTGTAGATGGATATATGCATTTTTATATTTACTTACTTACTTAATTACTTACTTACTTAATCAAAGAGGATTGTGAGTGTAAATTACGTGAAACTGTATCTGTATAAAAAAGTGTGGGAAGAAATCTACACCACTTGTGCCAACTTTAATATTCTTGACAACAGGGAAACTGCAGCAGGCTGCTCTAACAGCATAGCATTACTCTGCTCTCTAAATACAGTTGTTGCCTCTCAACCTTAAGGTCAGTTATTCAAACCCCCATACTCTCCCACCCCTACTATGCATGATGGTATTTGACAGCAACAGGAAAGAGCAAAAGATTGCTGCAATAGACTATCAGAGACAGTGTATAGGACTATAGCAATAAATGACTAAATAAAAAATCCTAAAAGGCATTTGTAGAACCAAACAAAATAGGATGTATTTGGGGACCATTGATAATTTTATTTTATTGGTGTTGTTGTTTTCTTTGTCACTGTGACTGCATGCTGTACACTGATATGTTCAAGAATACATTTGTGAACGTTTGTGGAAGTATCTCTCTGCTCCAAGAAAACCTTTATGTTTTACTCCATGCTGTATGATGTTTCTTTTTGGTTTGGTTTCAAACAGGAGGCAAATAAGTTAGTTTACAGCTTGTAAAGGAGGAGAAGCTTCATGACCAACTGCTGATGTGGCCAGGCTGACAAAGTGGAAATGCACAGAATGTGTCATGCATTGAAAATTTACAGCAATAATTCAGATTCCAATTGGGCATACTAACAGACAGGCAGCTAACATCTTTCCAGATGACAAGGCGGTGGGTCTGTTTCAAACTCCTAATCCCGATGTTGTTGTGCATATATGAAAGTAGTTTCGACTATCACCTTTGTGTCCGTACACCAGTGGAGCTGTGAACCTCATGCAAAATGAACACAGGCTGGTGGACAGACATTTTTGCCAAAAGAATCTTGTATTTTCATGGGTGGGTTAATCTGCTACTTGGGCTTCATGAATGCTGCTTTTTGACCTCCATCTGAAGGAATATACAATGGCATCAACATATTCCAATCAATGGAAATGTATTTCTAGCTACTGATCGATCGATCAATCAATCAAATTTAAATAACATTAATCTGTCTTCAAAGGATTTTATTTGTTTTAAGATTAAAAATGTTCAGTCTTCGGCATGTTAACCATAGAAAGACAGGGTAAATGTTCTCAAACTTTAAAAAGGACAAATACGGTAAAAACAATGACTCCATAATTTATGCACATTGCAAAACCTTGTTTTGTCAATATTTAGCTATAAAACGTGTAGAGATCTATTATTTATAGCTTGTAATGGCATGGTAGATGACCTGCTAAAAGAGCACCAATTAGCACATCCCACTGGTTTTTCAACTTGGACATGGATGGTTTAGTTTTATGTCATTACACAATAACATTTTAAATTTAACAAGAAACTGGAAAACAACATAAGTAGTCTGTTACGTCCCTTGGCTTAGTCTAGGGGTTATATGTGACGGACATAAAATGAGGAAGTGGACTGAGGAGGCAAAGTTATCTTTTACATCTTTATTTACTTCTAATATCACATTATTTACAATTCAGACGGTTAAAACATCAGGGAGAGCCCAGGCCAACATAACAAACAAAACAACCCTAATCAGAAAATAAAAAGAAGAACTTACCTAACAACAATGAAAGTAAAATACTACAAACTAACCTAAACCTAACAATCACTTAAACAAGAGAAAACTGGGGTTAAACCAAAGGGAAACTCTCCCCTACCAACCCAGTCTGACCAAGTGTGCATTAAAAAACATGACAAAGGCAGGCCTTTGCACTATAGGTGGTATGGCAGGCAAGTGGCCAAGAGGCACTGAGGTGCAGGATCACAGCCTTTAAATAGGACACAGGTGATTGTTGATTACATCAGACTCTGGAAGCCACACCCACATCCTGGAGAAGGTGGAGCCTAGTACAGGACAAAGAATTAGAACAAACACAAACATCTACCTTGGAGATGTAACATAGTCACAAGCATCTTTTCCTGAGTCACTGACCTACACAACAAAACAGGCAACATATTCATATTTACCTTGGTAACAATCAAGGCAGCACAACTTCGACCATTGTACCGGCATTGCAATGTCTTTGAAACTTATCTGAAAAACATTTCACTGTGGAAACGTAAATATTTCTTTCTTTTGTTGCATTTTACTTTAACTATATTGATCTCGCTCATGTTTGTGAGACTCATGGCAAATCCCCTTGTACCTATAGCCAAACAACTAAATGTGATGTGTTAAAACGGGCAATGTATTTCAACATTCTTGCAATAATGTTCCACATTATTGCAATATCACAAAACTTTGAATGAATTGTGTTTTCAACTTTCTGATTGATAACTTTACATGTAAACAGATGATCTTGTGCAGAGCAAATACGGTGGGAATGTGGTAATATCAACTTGTAGACTTTAAATGGCATGATGTAGTAAAATAATCGACTCATCTGTCATAGGAAAAGGCATAATCATGTATTCTAATTTTTTCTAATTAATTAATTTACAATTGTTATCATTTTTGGAAGACCAAAATGCTTTTGATTATGGCCAATGGTGTAGTCTCTTTAGGTAATTTCACACTTGTCCTAAAATCCTATGCAATCAAAATGTGCAGCAATACTGGCATTACATACAGTTTTTTTGTTTTTTTGTTTATTTTTCTTACACGGTTCTAAGTACCAAGTTTGTTAAATATGTGCAGGTCTTAAAAATCTGCTTAAGAAACATTTATTTTATTTATTTTTTGTTATAGGTTAATTTAATCCCATATCATAGTTTATCACCATGGCTAAATGAAACATACTTTAGAAGAAAACCATAAGAGTATGAACTTTCAAAGGTTTTGCTCTCTGTCTTACATATGTATGTATGTATGTATGTATGTATGCATGTATGTATGTATGTAAGTGTGTATGTATTGAAGACGTTAAAACAAAAAGTGTCTCTTACTCTTCTGATTTAATTCCTCTTGTTTAAAGGAGCAATAAGTTCACCATTAGGTGGTGTTTGAGCACTGTCTGTAGAGCCAAACAAGATGTGTGACAAGCCACGCCTCTCTTTACCTCTACTATAGCTGCCACCTGCCCCCTCTTTTCCCTTCTCATGCATCACCTCCTATGCGCATATTTGGAAAGGATAAAAACACAACAGAACAGCATCACCTTTCGGAGGAATATTCCTAGTGAAGAACTATGTATCTCATAACTTTATAATGCTGTTAGCAAGAGAACACTATGTTTTGCTGGGGGTGCTCTCTGCCATGTTGCTACAGCACTACACTGCTCTGATGGTGGCATTTTACGGCAGGAAGGGGCTAAGCCCGGAGAGGCAGCTGTTCACATGCACATACTTGTACACGTACATGTGCATGCACAACTAGCCCGGCTATGTAAACAAGAGACTGAGGAACAACACAGAGCAATGGAGTGTGACATCAGACCATAGTCTATCTGAAATATTATCTTTAGCTCTTTACATACTTATTTTTTGTTATATCTAAAATAATGATATTTTGCTTGTTGCTTCTTTAAAGTGACAGACAGGTACAGCATGATAAGGACGTTTAACTAAACAATATTATCAAACAGCAATTACTAAAATCTGTGGGGAAAAAAACAGTTTTTAATTAAGTTAAAAACTTTTTTTGGACATACTCAATTTATCTGAATTGTATAGATTAACAGTTTGTTCTTTTACCACCTCTCCCTTCAAATTAGGATCACATGCATTCAGATTTCACATTATCATAGGCCCTCCATCCCCAAAAGTCCACATAGAGATTACAATCAGAGGCTTGTCTTGTTCAATTTTAAAGGCGATTTGTCCCAATTGCCATCTCTCCATTTCCTGCTCATTTCATTCACTTATGTCAATGCGCTCACAGGCGCTCACCTCACTTTCCGTGTCATAAAGGAAAGAACAGGTATTTACGCTGGCGCTTTCAATCAGGCTCTCATGACAGGATCATATCGGCATAACTAAGCCTTAGAAAGAAGCAGAGTGCACAATGCAGTTTCAGGCAATTTCTGCATGATTTTAAATCCTTATCTCAAACAGATTGTTTCAATTTCATGTGGAATAGAAGCTGAACAGAGTATATGTCCTAATGCTGAGTGGAAAACTATAAAAGAGGAAAAAAATGTACGTACTTGATATGTTTAGAGATCATGTACTGTGTGCAGACAAAAGGTCAGCAAACAGTTCCGCTGCCCAGAGGCCAAACCGTTGCCTCCATTCATAACTGATGTCATGCGAAAGGGCATGAACCGTGATTAGAGACTACTTGTGGAAATGTGTCTCTTAGGGCACAGCTGAAAGGCCGGCGGGGCTGTCATCTCATCTGGTCGGTAGTTAGAGGAAGCTTCTGGAACAAATGGAAACTCTGAACCCACTGTGAAGCAACAAACGTGTTGGTGATTTTCTTTTGTTAAAAACCTTTGATGCAGCAGGAAGCACTCAACTGCAAATGTAAAAGAGATCCATTCAGTAAATTAGAATATTACTGAAATGTTAAACTATTTCAGTAACTTAATTCACCAATTGAAATTATATATCTTATTTCACATACTGGTGTTTTTAAGCCTTTATTTCTGAGAGTTGTGACAGTTTTCTTTTTACAGCTAATGAGAAAAAAGACCTTTACCATTTAATATTACACCAAACCACTAAAAAAACATTTGATACAATTTGATGTTGGCTTAAAGAAAACTATATTTAATACCTTGTTTAAGGTTGTCATTCCCAAAGGGTAATTTTAATCTGGCCAACAAGCCTCATCAGAATACACATTTTAATTCATTGAATATGAATTAAATTGGACTGCATCCAAAAGGTACTTGTGGAGCAGAAGATATTTGATAATGTCTAAAAAAGAGAGAAGATGCTGTTCAAGAAATTAACATTTTTGAGGCACTACTCAGCGGCTTTGTTACAGACACTTCTCCATATTCTATATGACATGGTAACGCTCTTCTGAATATGAAGTGGAACTGTAGATTTGCTTTGCAGCATGCTACACTAACAGTACTCACATGGTCTCAGTTGTAACTGTGCTCTCTCAAGTTGACCTTCTTCAGAAGATTTACTTGATAAGCTTAGGATACTACAGAGGCTATTGCTTTCTGTCTGTACCCACTTTTACCCTCTATTTTGCTACTTTTTGTTTGTTCAGAAAACTCTGTAGTGGCAAGTGTAACAATATATGAAATGAGAAATGATTTACCCCATCACCACAACTCCAAAAAACAACAACAAACAGACAAACAAAAAACACAGTATTGAAATCTGTTTTTTCACAAATAGTCAGCTATCATGCAAATCAGTTGATCTGCATGTTTCAGGACATGCAAAGTCGCTATAAAAGTATTTTATTTTCCAGCAGCTTCAATATACCTTGACAATGGATCCCAGTTGCACAATAGCCATTGGGCATTTTTTGATGAAAGGAAACCATTTTTTTTTTTTTTGTTTACTAGCCGCATTGGACTTTTCGCCCTGAACCAAAGATTTAAACTTCTCCACTATAATATTTGGCCAATATATAAAAAGTAATATTAGGTTATATGATGTTTTTTTTTTTTTTTAAGGTCTGAAACTGACTATAGTATAGTCGGTTGTTTACAGCCATCCTTGACCTTGAGGGTAAAGGACTTTATTGGAAAAGGGTTTCAAAATAAAATCCAACTGATTGACACGCAGCCAGGGATGAAAAGTTCATTCAGTTTTTTGAGTCAAGAGAAAATCTCAGAGGTAATAAATAAAAGACAACCCTTTTAAATTTGTGGGTAATATGTAGACTTTTTGAGGTTTACGTATTTATTTGTTTTAAAAAATAACCTCAAGCAAAATGTTTTGCTGTTTAATTTTTACACTTGTGGTTAATATTTAAAATAAAATAAAATATTGTGGTCCCTGTAAGGACAAGGGCCTCATATATAAAGCTTGTGTACACAAAAAAATAGGTTTTGAAAATTGTATATGTTACTTTCCAGGTAATTTTTATGATCTATGAAAAAAAACTTGACAGAACTTTTTTGCAGTTTTCACTGCGACTCTGACCCATGCGTACGCCCATTTTGGAGCCTAGGGAAATTGGCGACCCATTTAGTAAAGTGGTGAACTGCAGCCAAACTGCATGATGATTCCTCTCAGACTTTCAATCTGACTACATATCTGACTTTAATCATTGATGGACTTTATCACAGATTAACAGATTATAGTGACAAGGTGTGTGGCAATTACTTAAATAGGGTGTTTTCACTGACGTCACTGGCCAACTTCCGGTCCGCCATATTGGGTGGCACACTTCCTTATCTCTAGTTGTCTTACACGTATTATCGTATTGCGAATGGATAAGTACGCCAGCACGCTAGAGCGACCAGATAAGGACGTATATCTGAGGAAATGTTCCGTGATCGACCATATGGACCCGTATGCCCTCCACGGTGCCTTGTTTAGCCGTAATCCAGATGATTGGCCAAATGTAGAGCACGGCGACATAGTGCATTACCTGGTGTTCAGTGAAAACCCTCTGCACACTCTTGAGGAAATGAGAGCTTACAAGGATCTAGAGGCTCACAACCAGTTCACATCTGGTTATGTACATCAAGGAAATCGCCATCATACGTGGACGGGTGAGTTTTAATAAGATGGTAAAAATGTAAACAATCCGACGCAAATGTGTTGCAAATGTGTTGCGAAGGCGCTTGGCTGCAAGGCCGATCGACGCCGCTCGCGGCTTTAATTATTTAAGCAGAACAATGACCAGTGAAAAATTAAGTTGTATTTACCGTATTGGCGCCGGTAGGAGCTGCAGATCATAAAGCCAGCAAACAGTGGGAACACAGCAACTCGTTCAAAGGTAAGCTGCGCTCAGACGAGCTGGCACATGCTAGTTTAGTAGCTGCTAACCGCCAGTGCTAACAACCACTCGCGCATGTAATGTACTTTTAACTTGCTGCTATGTGTTTCAAACGTTTAGAACACACTCTCATTGACATCGGGATACTGTGGAAAGTTATGTTCGGTCTTACAGCCGCGATCCAAGCGAGCCGACGATCTCTTTATCTCTGTAACTCGTTCAAAGGTAAGCTGCGCTCAGCCTCTGGCTCATGCTAACCGTTAGCGCTAACAACCACTCGCGCATGTAATGTACTTTTAACTTGCTGCTATGTGTTTCAAACGTTTAGAACACACTCTCATTGACATCGGGATACTGTGGAAAGTTATGTTCGGTCTTACAGCCGCGATCCAAGCGAGCCGACGATCTCTTTATCTCTGTAACTCGTTCAAAGGTAAGCTGCGCTCAGCCTCTGGCTCATGCTAACCGTTAGCGCTAACAACCACTCGCGCATGTAATGTACTTTTAACTTGCTGCTATGTGTTTCAAACGTTTAGAACACACTCTCATTGACATCGGGATACTGTGGAAAGTTATGTTCGGTCGACTTACAGCCGCGATCCAAGCGAGCCGACTCTTTGTTATCGCTAACAGTTGTTCTCCGTGGTTGCGCCTCCAGGCAGGAAAGCGGTGGAAAATTAATCTGTTTCTATGTTTTTCCCATGGCGATCATGTGTTGCGCTGTTACAGCCCACAATACAGCAACGGTTTACCATGGTTGAAATCAAGTTAAGGTGAAATTAATCAAATTAAAACACGGCTGAGAGAGGGAGTACAGTATGCGGTAGTAATAGGCAGTAGAGGCGGCGGAGGCAGTCAACACGACAGCCGCGGAAAGTAATAAGTCATAACGCCCAAGCCCTATTATTAATATATTCTTCTTATATGTTTTAAATACTTAACAGTTAATTACCTGTGACAAAGTGAGCACCGCAGACTCTGGCGTATTCCAGCTTAACACCGTCCAAATCGGACCTGGATATCCGTGTCAGCCATAGGTGACGGCGTTGTTCAGACAGCTGTTTTTTTTTTCACACTGATTCACTATTACGGCTGGTAGGCGATAGAAAGAGCGTTGATCTCCACCTCCACGGGCCGTGCAACCAACCATTAAACACGTTTTCCCCATTGTTCACTTCCAATACTGCCTAAGGCGTCATACAATGCAGGTCAACGGTGCGAAACGACTGCCACCCAATATGGCGGACGCGCAGAGTAGTCACGTGAGCGTGACGTCAGCTGAAAACACCCTATTGCTGTAAACGGTCAAACACACTTATGTGTATTGCTGGGCGGTGGATGCATTGCCTCTCAGAAGGGAGAATTAGGAGGGAATGCAGTTTCAGGGATCAACTATTTCCTGGCCCATGACTATGACTGGCTGAGATGCCGCTTTAGACTCCCTAGAGCAGAGGTCAACAACCTTTTCAAAACTCAGAACTACTTCAACCGTGTTGTCATACAAAGGGCTACCAGTACTGACCTTGGAACTACAACAGTTCACCTTAAATTTATGTAAAAACAAATGTTTCATGCTTTGTTATAGATATTGTCATTTTTATATGTATATAAATGCAAGTGTGAACAAACAGGAACAGTAACAGAATAAAATGAAGTTTTAGATGCAGCTCACTGGTGGATTGGACTTTTTTTTTAGAATAGGTTTGTGGGGGCCAGATGTGGTCCTCGTGGGCTACTCGGTGCCCCATACCCTAGAGCATTGAATTCTGCTATAACCTTGTCAGGGTTCAGTTTTCCCTGCCTCACCCTGGGCATGTTTAGGCACCTTCCTCCTCCCATACTGCCAAGTCCGTCACTCCACCTTCTCATCAGTTCCACCTGCCGTTCCTAATCAAGCCCGGACTCAGTTCACCTGCCATCCTCCCTACTTAAGCTCCCTTCAGTCTGCTCTCCCATGCCGGATCGTCTTCACTCATACCTCGTCCTGCCGGTGTTCACCATGTCTGCCAGCCATAACTTACTATGTCTGCCTGTCAAAGCTTCCCATGTCTGCTTGCCAGAGCTTCCCCCGTCTTCCTGCCAGTGCTTCCTTCATCTGCCTGCCCGCGTGCCGGCTCTTACTGAACACTCTCTCTGCTGTGCTGCGAGCTCTGCCTCTACCCCAGCGCTCCCCCGCCTGCTCTGAAGGCTTCCTGGCTCCACAGCGCAGCTCCTGTAATCCTCCAGCTCTCCCGGTCCATCTGCTCCAGCCATCACCATCTATCTGCTCCAGCTCAGTACAGACTGTTCGTCTTCATCCTCAACTACTCATCAACTTTCAATAAACCTCCAGAAATAAGCTCAGTGTTTGGTTGTGTTCGGGTTCATCAGAACATTTCATGACAAACCTAAAGCACACAGTTGCCCCATCTTTGCTTTTCCCTCTGATTTACACATTCAATAATGTCTCATGTCTAATGTATTTACTATTATTTAAATGCCCTATGAAAACTTTACCATCCACTGTTTTTGATGCTGACCAAGAGCAATGTGTAGCTTTGTCCCCTACCTAACTAAAACTGCATCCATAATATCTAAGGAAAATATGTCCATAGACCAGCTCACCCTCATTTACCTAGGAAGATAATAATTGCATGGCAAACAAAACAGAGGACAAACATTAGCCTGGGAAACATTGTAAATGATACACGGCAATTAATTAATCACTGATTTGACCAGCGGACAATGGGGTCAATACAATTTTATTAAAATACTGGGTTGACCTTAGAAAACTTATGCATTTTAAACAAAATTACAACAAGATGAATCACACTTCATCACTTATCATGTTGCTCCATTCTAACTTATTTATGTATGCAAACACAGGGTACACTATTCCATATCTGCTCTGTGTTTCAATTGCATTTGAAGAAATAAGACTTTACTTAAATACTGCTGAATTTTTCTTAACTATTGTAACTTAGAGATATACTATAAACAAAACATAATACTACAACAAGTGCAATATCTATCACATGCTACTCAAATGTCACAACAATCAGATGGTTATAACGTTACTTCATTTGTTGCCATGCTAAGCAAATGCTATGTCTGCATTGTTCAACTTCTCATACCAACTGCTTGGAGTGGCTGTCAATGGATTCAACATGAACTAATTTTCTGATTACTTCAACTGATGATTATTT
This sequence comes from Fundulus heteroclitus, assembly GCF_011125445.2. Classification (NCBI taxonomy): domain Eukaryota; kingdom Metazoa; phylum Chordata; class Actinopteri; order Cyprinodontiformes; family Fundulidae; genus Fundulus; species Fundulus heteroclitus. The sequence continues at coordinate 129,973 of NW_023397132.1, forward strand.
GACGACTTCAGGACAATATTAAGACAGTATACTCATCTTATTCCTGGTAACATCAGGAGTAAATCATATGTCTTGACCTGCATACCTTGAAGTATCAAAGCTATTTTTTTATTTCATCTGATATGATAATAATACGCCTATGGATGTTCAAAGCTTTAAAAGCCTAACTTGTACATTTGAGGTTTTGATATGTACAGAAATGCCTAATTCTTGCACTGTTTGCACCTTTTAATGTCTAACAGCTATGTCATGAATTTGGCATTGAAGCTGATCTGATTACTCACCTGCCAGTATATAACCAGTCTTCAGACCAGACATCAGTGCCAGATTATTTCAAGCCATCCAGTGAGACTTATTCCAGCATTCCTTCCTGACTCCTGATTGCCTGTTTCTGATCGTAACCCTGCCTTTGTACCAAGCCTGGAACTGTGCCCCGACTTCATCCTGGATTTCCCTCAGGCGCTTCATCGGACATCTGACCATCTGGCTCTGATCTCAGACCTCGTCCCCGACATCAGCTTCTGGTTTGTCCTCCTGATCATCCTACCAGTTATCGTCTCCATGGTTCTGACTCTCTGTCTGTCCTCTGACCACCGCCCGTCTGGAAGACTTCCGCAATGAGACTTCCTGAGTTGCGGCAGCAACACACGCCTGGCCGCCAGCTGGCTAAAACCTACACTTGTGGTTTTCCCTGGACTGAGCACAGAGAAAAGGTTAGTGACCATAATGTTTTTTGACTAATCCTCACCGCCAGATAAACATGGTCACTAACCACACTGACGCAGACTGTTGCAGTTTAGTTTTAAATAAACTGTTTCAAATCAAGCACTATTTGTCTGGTTCGAATTATGGGTCCGTAGTTCCCGTTCATAACAATGTATTAGACATATCTTGTAAGGAAATACTGTAAATCTAGCTTTTATTATACTGGCAAAGAGTCACACATTTTGTACCATTTTTTTATCTTCTTACCACAAACAAAACATATAGCCTTTTTTGGCAGTGTCTGAAGCACATTGAAATTGCATACTTTTGCAAAATGTGTGTTTATATGAAAATGACAACTGATTGCATATCAGGAGTGTTACGTTTTGTGAGAAAACATTTCTTACTTTTCTTCAAAGCATATATTTAAATGTTTGAAGGCACTACCAACTTAACAACCAAGAAAATATGCAGTATTAGCACTTTGCCTTTGTGGTGGACCTTCTGGAGTTGTAAACATCACAATCAGCAGGGGGCTTTCTGTGAGAGGTCACATCACACTTTAAGTTCAAAGTGGGATTTTCAAGCTTCCTCGTCCATATCTCTTATCAACTTAAAGTTGAAATTATGCAGCATACACATATCTTGAAAGAAGGAAATCTAAACCTGCATGCTTTTCCTTTTTTTGCTTTGATGTTAACGGCAGGTATATTACACCTAACTTCAAAAAGAAATGACCTCTTACTAATGCTTTTCCATCTATTGCTCAGTGTGTACAGTTCCTAACATGTAATTCAACAGCAATTATTCATATCCCCTGACATGTCCATATTTAGCATAATGTTTTATTACAATGCCATAATTTTAATTTATAATGCAAGCATAATGCACTTTAGGACAAAAGTTCTGACCTCAAACAGTATATCTAAATAATAATGGCCATGTTTCAAAGATCCCCCTATAATCTGAGGAAAACAAGGCTTTATTTGCCAGGAAGTCTAAGTATTGTGCAAAAAAAAAAAGAGTCACTTTATAAACAGTGAACAATGACAATGCTATGTCCACCAGGCTCGTTTGGTGGGGCAACATTAAGGGAGACCACACAAGGATTTTCTGGTTAAATTAAAATTTAATTTATTAAATTATACTACATAAATAAAACCTGAAGAGGGAATACCAGGAAAAAGTAAACAAAATGGATTAATGCAAAACCCATAACTAACCAGAAATAAACAAATGCAAAACAAACCTAACAAAACCCAACCATAAGATAAGCTACGAACCAAACATAATGGGGTTTTGAGGAGGGAGAGCAGGAAGAGAGCCTCTCCTCTGCTGCATGCATAGCTGCTTTAAAGCAGCAGAGCACCAATCAGGGAATGCATCCCACCTGCAGAAGGCCCGTCTCTCGAACCCTACAAGGAAAATAAGGCCAGGACTGACTGCAGCCGTAACAGACAGTAACATTCACTAAGGCGATTCTCTGAGCAGTACATCAAATCAACTAGTGTCATTTGATAACTATCTGGATTGAACGGAAATTAATGTAACTTGGATAAACAAGAGCCAGGACGGAAAAAAAAATTGGTGATGTTTGGTTGTTTCAGTATTATTATGTATGATCTTTAGAGAGGCTGATCATAATACTCTGGGTGAACAATCAGATCAGACATGACGTCACAACAATTGAGTGAACAAGCAGTTGCTGTTAAAACAGCATTTTGTAGGAGGACAAACTGATTACAGATTGAATTATGAATCACTGAGTCAAGATTTTTTATGTGTTTTCACTCTTCTTAGAGCTTGAAAACAAAAAACAAATATGATTTTTTTTTTCAAAAATTTAATTTTTCCAGGAAGTTACAGAAATGTCCACTACAGTGGACTACATGCGCCTGAGCACTCAACACAAAACATTATAAATTTATTCTAAAAACAGAACAATCTTGTATTCTGTTGTAAATATACAAACAATTGTTTTATTTTATGCTTTGAAAAATCTTTCAACATATTTTGTTTAACTTTTTACACTATATAGGCACAATGTTTAGAAATGAATAAGAAAACCAATAACAATCATAGCCAAAAATCTTTAACCTGAATGTGACAAACATCACTGTGGCTTTCCACAGTTCTATAAGAACGCAGAACAGTATAACTAAGTCCTTTTTATTAACATGTTGCAAGAAAACATGAACTGTCATTTTAGTCTCTGCATCTCCTAACACTTTGATGGTCATCCCACCTAAGCTGTATGAATGTTTGCAAAGCACCCAGGGCACAGTGACACACAGCATTGCATGCAGATGTATTTGGTCTTCCATGTGCATGCAGCATCGTGGCCTCTGTTTGCATTTTTAGAATTTTTGGATGGAATTTCTTGGACTATTCTGCAGGCTGCCTTATTCTTCGCTGTGTTTGAAGTCTACAATATAATAATTGGTATAGTTAACACAAACTACAGCTAATCTGCGCAAAATATACACAAAGTATACTAAAATATAAATTTTAAATGAACAGCTTATATGTGTTACGTTTAAAACACTGAATTATAAGCAAAACAATTACAAGACAGTAAAGCAATTATATGACTTCTGTTGAAAAAAGTTCATGGGAGATGCATGACGTCCACTTCAGTGGACACATAGTTAATCATAATTTTCTAAATGTTGGAGAAATTTTTTTTATTTTCAAACTAATAATATCCTTCCTTAGATGTTACTGTAAATCATCATATATATATATTTTTTACCTGTTGGGCTCTTCTACTATACAAGGATTGAGAGGAAATGCCAGCAGTGGTCGAGAGAGGTTGCTGTTTGTTGGCCATCTCGGATTCAGAACAAATTTACTTGCAGTTACAATGACTGACCACCGAATTGACCTCAATGGTGTGTGGCAGCAGAGAGCATTCTAGACATTGATATGCAGTTTCACCATAGAAACCATAGAATTAAAGAGATCTTTACTTTTTAGTAGCTGTCCACTACAGTAGCAGCTATGCACCAGAGGGTTGATTTAATTCAATTGTATTTATATTGCATCAATTCACAACACGTCATCTCAAGGCACTTTGCAAAGTCAATCTGTATGAATCAAATCATACAGATTGGTCAGAAAGTTTCCTGTCTATGGAAACCTAGCAGATTGCACCAAGTCTTGACAAGCAGCATTCACTCCTCCTGAAAGAGCGTAGAGCCACAGTGGACAGTCGTCTGCATTGCGATGGCTTTGCAGCAATCCCTCACACTGAGCATGCATGAAGCGACACTGGAGAGGAAATCTCCCCTTTAACGGAAAGGAGAACCAGGCTCAGTATGAACGGTCATCTGCCTCGGCGGACTGGGAGTTAGAGAAGACAGAGCAGAGACACTAAAAAGCACAGAAGCATACATTGATCCAAGAATGAAAATGTTTTTATTTGGCCACTCAGGTTCACATCGCACATAATGAGGCAAAAACTGACAAACAAACAGGCGTTGAACAAGGGTTACTTTTTTAGGGTTCAGGAGAGTCACAGGTAACAGATAATGAGGTAGTAAGGTGTAACATCTGATGGGCTAGTAACAGTGGGGTGATTTTAAAGCATCGGACTGCAGTTTCCCTTAAAGGGGCGATTGCCCTCACAGTTCAGGGGAAGAAGCTGTTTCTAAGCTTATTTACTTTGGCTTAGAGGCTTCTGAAGCGTTTACCTGATGGGTGAGGAACAAACAGCTCATTGCCTGGGTGGGTGGGATCAGTAGAGATCTGACCCTTCTTTTGACTCGTTCTGTATAAATTGGGTCCAGTGGCGGCTGGTGAAAAAAAAATCTTGGTGGGGCTGGCCAATAGATTTCCCTGCCTAACCCAATACATGCATTTAAATTAAAAGTCGGAAAATTACTACGATTCCACAATAAGCATTTAATTAATAAAAAAACATTGTTTACAAAGGATTATTTTGGTGTTTTTGTCTTATTACCGGTAATCCTTTTCACAGACCCATGCCAGAGGGTTTGCATACATTGTACATGTACGTATATTATTACGAAATTAACGTTTACGTCTTGACTTAAATATATATCCTAATTTTTTATTTATATAATGATTTAAGTAGAACAATGACTAGTGCAAAATTAAGTTGTATTTACTGTAGATGAAGTGTAGACTGCAGATTCTGTCGTGGTGTGATGGCTCCCACAGTCGATTGGGATTGTCTGCCTGCATCCTTTTCATTAAAATTATCCATTTTTTTCTTCTTTCTTCATCCTTCGGTAAACGAAATAAACGTACATCCAATGATTTGGAATGCCTCTGTGTGCAACCGGGAGCACAACAAGTCATAGGCATTGTTTAGATTCCAAAAATAAACTGAAGTTACGCTCTAATTCACCCGTTTTGTCACGGTGGTGAGCGAAAACAGTACTGTTTTTGCCTACCACCGTGACCCGGATGTAGCTTGTGACGTGACGCGTGAACTGGTCTATACACCCATCAACTGTGTAGCAATGGCAAAGACTCCATGGAGCCCCAAAGCCATTCATTTAGCGATGCTGATTGGCAAAAGATTCATAAATTTTCCCTAGCAACAGTATACAATTGTTTTTTTCGCTACACTTGTGGGGCTCCTTGAGTGACAGCCCCACAAGTGTAGAAGAAGAGAAATGATACGTTCTGTTGGTGGAAATTGACTGTTAAATGAGTCAATTGGTAGAGTCAATTAGTAAAAGTGTTTTAATAATTCTTATTACATGTAGCCACGTACTATTAAGTAAAAACTGACATTAATAATACTTTTAAAATCTATATATATTTTGACTTCTCCCTTCCACATCTAGGGAGGGCAGCGCCCGAGCGCCCCCTATGGGCCAGCCGCCACTGGTCTAGATCCTGCAGACGTCATCCCACAATCCCCTGGGCCGTTCTCCCGTGCTAAATCCTTCCTCTCCTGGACTCTGCAGCTCCCATACCATACCATACAGTTATGCTCAAGCATAAAACACTCACTATGGTAGCACTATAGAAGTTCTTTAGCAGTTTAGTGGGAAGTTCAGACCTTTTCAGTTCCCGGAGGAAGAACAGCCATTGTTGGGCCTTCTTCACCAGGGGGGAGGTGTCCAAGAGAGGTCGGAGGAGATGTGAATGCCCAGGAATTTAATGCTGTCCACACCCTCCAACACCTCACCCTGTATGTAGAGAGGAGTGTGTTCAGTCCTCCTGGACCTCCTGTAGTCCATTATTACCTACTTGGTCTTACTGGTGTTCAGGAGCTTCACTGTGTGAGGTTGCTGACCTCATCCCTGTAGTGGAACTCATCATTGTTGGAGATGAGGCCCACTACAGTGGTGTCATCCACAAACTTTACTGCTGTATTTGTGGGGTGGACAGCAGAACAGTCCTGGGTGAAAAGGGTGAAGAGGGCTGAGCTAAGGACACTAGGAGCAGAGAGGTGTGGCTAATCCCATGTTGTGGAGCTCCAGAGCCAGCATGTCTGGTAGCAGGAACATCACATAGTGTTTAGTTTAACTAAGGATTCGCATTGTGAATGGGTTGAAACACATACCAATTCTAAATTAGTCGAGCTAATTTAATATCATCCCACATTCTTTAAGACGAGCTTTGGTTCTCTAATTTATATCTGCAGTAAACCAGGATTAACAGAATCATTGTGGTGATGGGTTTCAACCATTGTATTTGTCTTTTTGTTTCTTTTGTGTGTACATAGTTCCTTAGCTTTTTTATCTTAATTTGAAATATAGTGTTAATACAGATAAACAACATTCTATAATGGTGTTCCCTGGATATGCATGTATTCCTGTTAATGAATTCCTGAACTTGAAGAGATGTCACAATTTTATGCCATACGTGTGCAGAGTTTGCTGTGAAAAGAATGCCAGGGCTTGAAACATCAATTCAACGATTCTCCTAAAATCAGCTGATTGAGCTAGTATTCACCAGACAATACATAACCGACCGAGGGTCATTTATTAAACATTGAACAGCTTAAAAACATGTGTAATGGCACAAATGTTTGAAGATATTCTTTTGTCCCACAGTTTCAGATGGTATAGCTAAATTCTGGCTGCTTTTTTAATTTTAGTCAGAGGAGCACAGAAACATGGCAGGGTTATCTATGGCTTTATTTAGTTGTTTTCTGAAAGGCCGAGGGAAAAGAAAGCAGTGTTGGTACTAAGCTTTGTGATGCAGTGACGCATGTCCTGGCAGATCTATTAGTTGCACCTTTCCCTAATTTATTGTTTGTTTGCCTCACTTCTGTCCACTGTGCCTGGCACCTAATTGGAAATAGAAACCTAATGAAAAACTGATGAAAAAGGCTCTAACCCAAGATATGAAAAAAACAAAAACTGCAAAGCCAGGCTTTCTTCTTAGCCATATGCAAACCTGGCTCTTGGAAAACAACAAGAACTTTGAATAAATTTTGATTAAATTGGTCAAATCTCTCTCACTCTAACAACCCCTTCCACTATGTATCTTGATTAAAGAGCAGTTGTTTGGAGCTTTCCCCATCCTTATTTGTTGAGCATTAATGTAATTGCAGAAAAATGAATACTTCATAGCGCAAGCACAGTTGGACATAGACTTGAAAGAGGTGAAAAAAGACAAGTTTTTAAAGGTTTATACAACAACAACAAATGTTAAATGCATTTTGGTGGTTAATAAACTAACATAACTATTTTAAGGTCTATTCTCTGAGATAAAGGGAGCCAGTGTAAGGATTATAGAATTGGGCTGATGTGCTCCACTGGTTTATTTTTTGGGCGGATGTGGGGAGCAGCTTTCTAAATCAACTGCAGCTCTCTAGTCAACTTTTAAGGCCAACCTACAATGACACTATTGGAGTAATCAATAACACTAAAGATAAACCCTTGGATGGATTTTTCAAGATCCTGCTGGGACATTAGTCATTTAATTCTCGGATGTTTATTCAATTGATAGAAGGCTGACTTGCATTTGTCTTTATGCATCTCTGAAGGTTCAGATCTGCATCCATCACTACAACCAGATTTTGGGCCTCATCAGTAGTTTTTTGTTGTAATAACAGAGGCTGTGCGCTGACTCTTGAGCTCTACTTCTTTGGTCCAAAAATTATTACTTTGGTTTTGTTTTGTTCACATGAAAGAAATTATTGCTCGTTCACACATTGATTTGTTCTATGCATCCACTGAATGCTTGAATGGGTCACCTGTGACACTTCGATGTAGAGCCGTGTGTTGTCTGTGTAGTTATGTTGTTTATTTTATAAAGAGCTGGTGGGAGCATATAGATATCAATATCTACATAGGGAGGGACACCAAGAGTGAATCAGGTTAAGGATCAAGATACAAATGTACTGACAGGTGCAACAACTGTATTTAGAAGATGGAAGGAGTATTTTGAAGCGTTGATGATTGAGGAAGATGAGAGCGAACAAAGAGCAAAAGTAGCGAAGATTATCAGGAAATTGCATAGATTAGTAAGAAGGATGGCAAGAAGGCACTGTAAAGGATACAGAGTGGAAAGGCAGTTTTTACTGATGATGTACTTGAGGAGGTATGGAAGTGTCTAAGACAGAGAGAAGCAGAGGTTTTGACTAGGGTGTTCGATGAGATGCCTGAAGGATGGAGAAGTGTATCAATTTTTAAGAACAAAAAATTGTGGAGAGTTGTGGCAATTACAGATGAATACATTTGATGAGTCATACAATGAAGTTATGGGAAAGAATAGTGGAAGCTTGACTGAGGTCAGAGTGAGCATCTGTGAATAACTACTACAAATACTGTATTTGCTTTAAGAAAGCTGATGGAGAAGTACACATAAGGTCAAAGTGAGCTGCATTGTCTTTTTTGTAGATACTGAGAAGGCATAAACCAGGGTGCAGTGGTATTGTATCAGTAAATCTGGAGTAGCAAAGAAGTAAGAGTGGTCCAGGTCGTGTGTGACAGCCGTGACACAGTGGTGAGGTGTGCTGTATGGATGACGGAGCAATATATGGTGGAAACGTGACTGCTTCAAGGATGAGCACTGAGACACTTTTTGTTAGTCCATGGACTATGGTGTTTGCAGATGACATTGTAATCTGTGGTGAGAGCAAGGTGAATGTGAAGGAATATCTAAAGAGATGGAGCTTTGCTTTGGAAAGCAGAGGAATTAAGGTTAGCCATAGCAAGAAAGAATACATATGTGTGAGGGACCAAAGTAGAGCTGTGACGTCACAGGGAGCAGAGATAAAAAGGTGAAGGTTTTTAATTACTTGGGGTCAACAGTCCAGACCAATGCTGAGTTGGAAAAAGAGGTGAAAAAACATGTCCAAGCAGGTCGGTACAGGCGGAGAAACGTGTCAGGCATGTTGTGTGATAAAGAGTGTCAGAAAAAGGAAAAGTGTACAAGATGGTAGAGAGACCATCAATGGTGTATAGGGACATTGGCACTGAGGAAGACACAGGAGGAAGAGCTGGAGGCAGCAGAGGTGAAAATACTGAGGCTCTCTTTGGGAGTAACAAGGGTGGATAGGATCAGAAATGGCTGTATCAGAGGGACAGCTAATGTTTAGAGAGGCCAGACAGAGATGGTTTGGATATGTACAGAGGAGGAATAATGAGTGCATTGGTTAACGGATGTTGGGGCTGGAACTGCCAGGCAGGAGGCCTAGAGGAAGACTAAAGAAGAGATTTATAGATGCAGTGAAAGAGGACATGACGATAGTTTGTGTGAGAGAAGAAGATGCAAAAGATAAGATTAGATGGAAAGGGAAAAGTTGAAAGAAGAAGGCGACTGTGTCCATATTTGGAAATAAAACATGTTTAAATCAATCTGGAGTTTGACATTTTGACAACCTAGTGTACCAGCTGTACCTGAAAATGGCATGTTCAGCCATTGGGAAAATCCCCACTCATCAACCAGCGTTGTGCGGTGAAGTTCATGGGAGGTGAACTTCACCTAGAGTCAGATTTAAAATTTTAAGAACTCAAAAGTTCTTAAAATCAGCATCACATGCATGGACAGCACATTTACTACTGGTAATGTTTCATATCTCATCAGCCTTCCTCTCTTTTACTCTCACAGCAACACAACCATTTACACAGAAGCATATTTGTCCTAAAAGAATGTTTATTTTATAGTGATGCATTTTCACCTCAGTAAAAGTTTCTTGCTTTTTTTATTTTTAAGTTCAGGTGCTTTATTCAGTATTAATAGTGATGAGAATGTTCACTGAGAGGATAAGAAAAAAATAAAACCATTTGTGGTCTCGCCTTTATTTCTATATAAATTCATGCACCTATCCTCCACAAAAAAACCTCTGTGACTTGGTTGTAAAAGTCCTCATTTTCTTTTAGTTTTAATAGTCTCTTTACCGCAATGGAAATTGGGGAAATTGACAATGCAGATGGTAAAGTGGTGAATTGCAGCCAGAGTGCATGAGGATTCTTCTCAGAAATTGAGTTTCACTCCATATCAGACTTTCATCATAGATCGATTTTATCATAAAGATTCAAAACCTCAGTGTTATTCATCCTTGCACTGGTGACACATAACTATACAAAATTACCTTTCAAATAAATAAAAGAATGCCCATTAGCCAACTTAGATTTTTCAATAAAAGTCTGCACATTTTATCAGAGTTTTGTTGTTTTGGAGGATTCGTTATTGTCGGGAGAAAAACTGTTATTCCTCCTGGTCTCACAGGCGAGGACGCATAGCCTCAGAGGAATTTCAACATGGAGCACAGCTCTGTGAGGCTTTCCTCCTGCTTAAAACTGCAATCAAATTTAATTTTTTATTAAGTTTGTTTAATGTGTTGGACATGTTTACAAACTTTTTCTTAAATACACATATGGAGTACTTTGTTAAATATTAATTATTTTAAAGTTACTGACGATACCACAAAAATTATGAACTGCGTCAGTTTTCTGTATTTAAATAAATATTAACTTGATCTAATGTTTGCAGAGATTTTCAATTTAACGATCAGATTTCGAAAAATGTAAATATTTTATGATACTGTTAAAAAAATATATATTTTGAATTTAGAGTCAGAAATGTTTAAATCATATTATAAGTTATTGATAATGACACTGCAGTATATTATAAATGGCAAATGACAGGACTTAGATCTAAAACATTTTATGGAATTAAACAACTGGATTTCTATTCTGAAGCTGTAGATGTTTTGCTTCTCATCCAGGAGGCTTTCTCGATTCAAAATGTCTGGAGTAGTGTGAAGTTCCAAGCTTTACAGGCCTGCAGGCGAGGCCTTATTAGTGCTTAGATTCACATGTAAATACACCCGGAACTGATCACAGGAGGAATGTTGTGGTCACATGTGTGGAGGTGTGAATTGGGATGAAACTTGGCAGGAATCAAACCTATTGCTGTGTTGTAAGTTTTTGAAAATCTAAACTCTAATGAGGCATATCCTTTAGTTATCAGCCTCCTCTACTACAACTCCCAGTTTTGGTCCGTGAAGCAGACACACTGTCCACTTTCAAGACTAGGCTTAAAAAAATCCCTCTCCACTGTCGCTTCATGCATGCTCAGTATGAGGGATTGGTGCAAACCCATCAACACTGTAGATGACTGTTCACTGTGGCTTTGCGCTCTTTCAGGAATGAATGCTGCTTGTCAAGACTAATTGCAATTTGCTGGATTTCCTTTCATAGGAAACTTTTTGACCAATCTGTCTGGAAGGTATGATTAAATTTGACTTTGTAACGTGCCTTGAGATGACATGTGTTGTGAATTGGCTTTATATAAATAAAATTTAATTGAAATGAATAGAAGAGACAAAATGTTTCAACAATGAAGAACCCATCCAGATGACTGAACTTTTTGTGTCGCAGAGACTGTTGCTTCCCCCAAGCTGTCACTTTGACAAATATTTAAAGGTGCCATAAGATCACTGTATAAATAATTTCATGTAGTTGATTTTGCTGCATATATAAATTCTTAAAAGAATTTCAGAAAAAAAAATCTTGAGCTTGTTGTTTTGGAAGACCAGATTTCCCTCCTCAGTAAAAGAGCTGGTTACGGTAATGATATGTGAACCTAGTTGACTTCACTGATTGGCTATAACCATATTTGGAAAACCAGTCAAATCCCCAGTAACACCCTCCAGCACAAGGTGGGAGATTCCAAGACATTCCCAGGGCAGCTGGTTCTGGGTTCTTCCCCATGGTTTTCTCCCAGTGGGATGTGCCTCCAAAAGGAAGGCACCCAAAGGGCATGCCATCCAGATTTCCAGACTAATTTAACCAACTAATTTTTATGTGGAGAAGCAGCAGCTGTTTGAGCTCCCCCTGATAACAAAGCTCCTCATCCTATCTGTTAGGCCGAGCCAAGCCACCCTCTAGAGAAAGCTCATTTCAGGTATCTCATTCTTTCAGTAATGATCCATACTTTAAGAGCTTTGCTTTTTGGCCCAGCTCTTTCTTCACCAAAACAGACCAGATTACAGCAGATGAAGCCCAGATCCTACTTTAGCTACTGTTCCATCCTGCCATCACTCATAAACAAAGCATGAATAAACTTAAACTCCTTTGCTTGAGGGAGAGACTGACTTCCCACTCAAAGGGGCATTCCACCATTTTTTCAGTCATCGAGCAAGGTAAATAAATTATGCCAACTAAACAATCAGACATCTCAGTTTTCATTGACAGTTGGAAGAACAGATTTTAAATCAGAATTAAATTTTCTAAAATTTTTTAAGACACAACTCTAAACTGAATAAATGATGCCTATGACAGTGCTCACACTGTAATTTGCAGACTTTGTGATGCCTTTTAAAATGTTTTGCTTCAAACCTTTCTGATGTTCCTCAATAAATCTGGATTTTAATAGTAATTAATTATTGGAGAAGTTCAGAATTATTTACACATTCAGGTGCAAATGGCGCTAAATCTTTTTGCATATGCTCTTGAAGCAATAAATTAATAACATTGAAATGTCCTCACTAATATACCCTAACAAAGATGCACTGATAACACAGAGAAGGACATGAAACAAACTCATGCAAACACAATTGCTGCCCTGTAACCAAAAACCAAAAGCATTTGCCATTTACCCCTCAGTGTTTTCTTTTATCATTTTTTTTGACACGCTCAGCCCGCAAATACGAGAGGAATAAAAAGGCATGACATGAGTTGACACATAAATCCTTACAGCAACCTTTAGCTTTAGGAGGTTCCTCTTTCACCATAGTGCACTAATGAGCAGAAAACATGCATTTGTTTGTTGATGTGGCTGCTGTCTGGCTGTCTGAAGAATATCTGTATAGTGTGTTGAGAAGGAACTACCCATGACTCTAGGGGGGTGGGGGGCGTCTCGTCTCTTCCAGTGAGCTGGCCGTCTTGACACCCTCCCATCACTGCCCTGCTTGGAACACTACATTGCCCCTTTCGCTATGCCTGAACAGAAACACTTTGACACACTCTTGACCCAATTTCAAGTTCTAATTCTGTGGCTGGACTGAGCCTAATTTAAGCAAGCTGGTACATATAATTACAAGAAAACAGATTGTTACTTAATTGGAGTTCTGTCTTCAGGCCTCATGGCAGCCAATGTTTTTTGACTGGTGTGGGAGTTGGATGTGTTGTGCAGTATAGTTAACTTTTTTAAACTGACTACTGATTGATTCCCTTAAATAATAAAAGAGTTTCAGGGGACATGATGTACGTATATCACATGTATGTATCTTAGAAAGTGACACATCATTCTGTTCTAATATGTAATTTATTAGTATAAAATAAGAATTGCATATATTAAAAAAAATGCCATACACCTAATAGCTCTGTTGTGTCAGTATGTTCTGATAGTTTATTCACTAACCTCTTTTAAAGTTTGTGTATTTTCAACCACAGTGTAACGCTGCATCCAAACTAAACATCTTCTGAGCATCAAGGCCATCGGATTTACATGTCTAAGGTGAACTCGCCTCGGGGGGGCTTCGAGAGGTCCTGCGGCGCATCACGCAAATCTTGCGCTTTGCGTTTTGAAGCCTTCTGTGAATTTCGTGCCGCAAATTTGGTTTGACATGCGTTAAGCGCCTGTAGAGCAGCCAATGCAAGAGTTGGAAAATCTGAACCTTTGCAGTTGGACGCAGGGTGTCAACCAATCAGACATACTCTGCTATGTGACGTAGTGGTGGATTTTCGAACAGGAAAAATATTTTTAATTCGGATCACTGAAAAATGTTAACATCGAGATGCAGATGGACAGATGCTCTTCAGCTGAAATGGGGCACCTGTAGTGGGTGTCCTGGTGGGAGATGTGGGAGCTGATGCCGGTCAGCGGGTCGTCAAACTGGGCTCAGAATAATTTGCCAATTCAGACACGGTGCAGATTATATCATATTATTCAGTAAATTATTCCACCCACTCTCTCGATTTCATCCGCAATATTCCAAAGAGTCCAGCAGAGGAAAAGAACAGGGTAGCTCCTCCCGACGGGAGCCACTTACTTATACGATGCTCTAGACAGTGCGTTGGACTTTTATGTGCACAAGCATCCAAGCTGAGGCATTGGACGCCTTTTGACGCTGAAAATGTGTTTAGTCTGGACGCAGCATCCAATTTTGCCACTCTATTGTTCCTCCTAATACCATTTTGTAACCTACTTGTGCTTTTTTTATGGAGGATTATTTACTACATATGTCAACAGAGTTGTAGCATGCTTCTCTGCAAAACATAAATATGTGATGTGTGACATCTCTGTACAAATGGCACAACAGATGTTTGAATTGAAGGGGCACTGCTTTGGTATCAAGGGACCTGAGAGATAGTGATAATGTAAAGAATCACGGCTGCAGACCCAGAATTCAGCCAGACCAGTAGAGGTTGTTCGATAAAAGGAATCTAATAAACAAAAAGCAGAGCAACACCAAAAAGGGGCCGAAGAATCAAAAGACTACAGAAAAACATCTAGAACTTTGTGGGAACAGAAACTGACAGGTAACATGACGTGACTAAATAGCTCATGTGCTCAGGAGGGAAAAACAGGGTCAAAAATCCAAAAACAAACCCAGACAAGAGATCAGTATATGACTCACCCTTAACCATGACAAGACAACCTCTCATTGAACAAAGGAGTGAAGCAGGAATAAATAGCAAGTGAGCAGGTGAACTAATTACAGAAAACAGATGGAACTAAACAAAAGGAAGGATGTAACTGACAGATGAACTGAACTGATTGGCTGGTGACTAAACAAGGAAATTACAGGCAAACCGTGAGGTAAGCTTACAGAATGCTGGCAGGTGAACTGATAACATAAAACAAAGTACAAAATTAAACCACCGCAAAACCCAAACTATTCCATAAACCAAAACTAAGACAGAACCTGAACCTAATGCTGAATCAGTTAAATAAGGACAAAACTAAAACACAGCAGAGCCCAAACCGTGACAGATAATTTTGTTTATTCACTATTCTTTAATATTTCAACAAAAAATGGATGGGCACAACATTTTGGTATAGTGCCAAGAAAAGGAAACAATCAAGCAAACTAATAAAATGTGTTTTTCACAGATGATAATATAAAGAAAACACTCACACAGACTCCATACATCTTAAGCTTGGTGTATGCCTGATGCATCTGCGAGGTCCACACAGCCATATTATGTAATTTTGGCTACCACGCCCCTCCGCATGTCCAAAGGTTTCCGATTCATGCACCTAGGAAAATTCTTAACTACAAGGACAGTCCCACATAGAAAAACATGGCGGACAAGAAAGCGCTCCTTCTGACAGAGGTTTGTAAATAAAGACATCTTTACGATTAGGCCTGTAAAGATCACAATGATCAACAAGTTGTTAACAATTCCTGGGGCCCATTCTTCGTACGTTGCTTAAATCATCTGAGATCAAATGAGACATCCAAGATGATTTCATCCGGCTAATCATCATCCGGCTAATTGGGTTTTTCAAACACACCTGTTGTTTACGATTTGTATGACTGGATTGAGTTATCTGAGATAACTGTGCGTTCATGCGATTGTTTAAAAGGGGAAATGTGTCGATTGTAGAAACAATGATCAGCAACGCTGCTATTGGCTGTTCAGCATGGCCATAGAACGCCAACAGTTTTTTCGGTGTCATTCCTTAGAGTTAGACACTGGAAGTAAAGGATGCGTGCAAACTGGGAATTTTATCAGAAAAATTCTTTATCTATAAAAAATGAAGTGCTTCCTTTTCCAAGTCATACACAGTTTACACGGTCAAAAACTGTATTGCTCCGTGTCTAGATAATCCATCCATAGTTTTTTCTGATGCAATATACGGCTCGACAGGAAGCAAGCCTTTCAAAGTAAAACTATACTTCACAATAAAATACCCTGAACAAATCTTCTTACTGAATATGATAAAAAAAGCAAACCATCATACAAATAACTTAAATATTTTCTATTTATGGCTCCAACACCACTTTTTCCTCTTTAAAAGCCAATGTTAAATGATGTGTTTGTCTGTTTATAACAGCCACCAAGAAAAATCTCTCTACAATTACACTGTCGCGCTGCGCTAAAGGATCCTGTCTATTGCGCAATACGAGATTAATTCGAAAAACTCTGCAAATTATTCTTGCATCTTCCGCAACAGGTTGCTGTCGTAAAAATGGACATGGCCACAGCAGACTTCCCTATCTCCTCCGCTTATACAGCCGTGATCTAATCTTGTTTACATGAAATAAGCCTGCTCTCGAGCAGGCTTAAGCTGGCGCACATGTTGCTATGACAACAAGTGCAGGATGTCTTTCGAAGAACCAAACGATCCAAGATCATGCCAAATCGTCAACAATGAAATCCTGCTAACTGAGTTAGCGACGTACGAAGAACGGACCCCAGGTCTCCTGCAGAGTCCTGCTTGCCTGTATTATTTGCCAACATTCACCTCTTTAAAATGAACTTTTAAATGCTACTCTGTGTTGGTTTGAATATTGGGTTCGCTACATTACAAAAACTATGTATTCTATCAGTAAATCATGTCCTCACCTTGGACAGATATGCCATCAGTGTAGATAACTTTTATGTAGACCTCAGTGACTATCAAATGCAAATGTGACGGTAGTTTTAACATGTATTTTAAAAAAGGGTTTAAATTAATTGTTATAGAAATTTTTATCTGAAATTGCTTTGAGTTAGTAGAAATCTGCTTTATGTTTTTACCCTACTAGCGGTTACCTCTAAAATGATTCTTATTTTCATCAAGGTGAAAATGTTAAGCTACTTTAAGAGCTACTTTTTTAAAGTAAACTTTGATTATTTCAACTTTAAAAATGTTTCCCTCATCAGTTTGTAAGGATGCATCACATTCAAATTGGAATGTAAGCTAATTTTCCATCTTAAAAGGCATATCAGAAGTCTTGAAACAAAATATTTTAATTTAAATTCCTTTTGACTTGAAATCAAGACAAGAGTTTGAACTGCTGTTTGTTTTTTATTTGTTTCCTAAAAGAACACTGATTACAATGTAATTAACAGAATGGGAAAATCATTCAGCCTAAAATTTCAATAATATAATTAGTCACACTTTATAAAAGCCTTACCTTTTAACATGGGTTTGTTGCTAATATATTCATATACTTAATCATTTTGAAATCTTCTACTTTCTATCGTAATTTCAGTCATTGCTGTATCAATTTTAAATTGGAGGGGAAAAGCGGGCTTCAGATATAGGGCTTTCCTGAGTGAAACAAAAAAAAAAAAACATGAATACTACTCTGAGAGAAAGTAGGGGTCTGCCGTTTTGACTCCAGGCTCACTGAGACCATGATGGTATCAAACCAATCTGTCAAAACACTGTCCTCATCTCCAGTCACACTAACATCAGTCTTAATCTTCCTCAGAACCACACACAGGGCTGTCAGGACTATATTTTCCTGGCGAACAAGCCAAGGCCCTGGAACATGATGACAGGAAGGGAATTGGCTCAATGAAAGGTGGGATATTGGTTATGTGCAGCAAAATTACTAACATTTTCTTCAATGTCTCGATACAGCTGGACTATAAATTGGGTAAAATAGAGCTTTACAGTATGAACGTAGGTTGTAAAAATTTGTAAAATAAGAAGGGGGCTTTTATATAAGTGACAGATATACTAGATTTTAGAACATGGAGCGTCTGCAGATTATACATATTCTCCTCTTGAAGTTTTATTGTTATCAACAAGCGCTTTGCAAATGTACTCTTATGTCTAGAACCTTTTCATGTTTTGTCACATCAAAAGTGAAACATTTTAAAGTGTTCTACTGGGATTCTTTGTCATAGACCAACTCAATAAAGTGCATCATTTCCAAAAGGAATGCAATAGATTCATGGCTTTCAAAAGGGTTTGCAAATAAATAATGGAAAAAATGTGGCATGAATTGTATTTAGCATCCGTAAATACTTACAATACATTGTAAAAAAAATATAATTTTCTTTAACTGGAATTGCAGCCTTTTGAACAATCAGATAATACATATTATCCTCATTCTGCTTTAGAGAATAGCTAAAGCTCAGACAGATTGGGTGAAGAGAGCATGTAGAAATTGAAATCCTTGCTACTGATTCAATATTGGATTTAGGTCTGGACACTGAAACACATGAGTAGACTTTCATGTACACATACAATTGTAGATCCTGCAGTGTGTTAAGAATCATCGTGCTGCTGAATGGTGAACACCTGATACAATCTCAAGTCTTTTGTACTAATAGCTTTTCTCCTATGATAAACCTGTATTTAGTTCTGTATGCTTCCCTCCAACCTATAACCAGTTTCCGTCTCTCTGAACAATGCTGAGAGGTATCCAATGCCATGATGCTTATACCACCATGTTTCACAGTGATATTTTGAAACATTCCAAGTACTGTTATCACTAATGTTTCCAGAAGTCAATTACTCTATTTTTCGGACCATAAGGCGCACAGTGAATTAATGTGTCTTATATGCACCTTATATGTCAACATATAAGGCACACTGGATTATAAAAGGCACTAAGTATTCTTCCCAAGTGTATAATATCACTCCGTCCCTTCACGTACACAGCTCACTCCTTGAAGGAGAGCTATCCGTCTCTGTCTTTAGGACAGAGTAGTTGGATTACACTGCCCTGTTTCTAACATAAAACCAAAATAAACTTAACTTTTATATTGAATTAACTTACTAGGTTTATTGTTGCTAGCGCATACTACGAGGGCGGCTGCCTAAAGGCTCCCACATACTTGTGCGTACTGTGCATATACTGTGAGATTGCTGGACTCCGTGCTGACTCTTCGTGGACGTTTTACCCTTGATAGTTAAGCGTACTATTGCCTACATTTCTTGTGGCAAATTCCTAAAATTTCCACACTTTCAGCCACTCGGACGAAGCAGCGGTACGGATGGTAAAATGTGTGATTAGCTAGTTGAGCAACTAGAACCATTTATTTTCCAGAAGCACACCTGTCAGTTCGAATAGAGAGGGACTGTGATACCGCTCGTCCTTGTGACCGGCTGCTGAGCTTAGCTCAGTGTCTTAAGCTCAGTGTCACAGATAAAACAGTTTGATGTAAGAATTCTTGCCTCTGAGAGATTTTTAATGTGACAACACGTATGGGGTCATAAAAATTTAGCTCTGCATGTACCTGAATGCACAGAGTCCACGCAGTGTCCGCCTTGAGTATGCCTTGAGTATACGCAGACCTCCAAGGAGTTTACTACGCCTGAGTATGTGAGGGCCTTTGCATGAATGCACTTCTAGTTTCAACACTACAGTCAGAGAGCGTTGTAGACAGCTCAGGGGTCCAATCAGGTAGTGACACAGTGTACCATAGTGCTCCAAATATCCATTGAGAGGAGCGGCTTTGTTGCTTACCAAAGTCATACATACACATTTTAACAGATTTCTGAGTGCATTGTACCACATAAAATCTGTCAGTAAGCACAACTTTAATCAAATATGAGGCGCACAAAATTATAAGGCGCACAATACATTTTTGAGAAAAGTTAAGAATTTTAAGTGTGCCTTATAGTCCAAAAAATATGGTAATGGTAAAAACAAGTTCTTCTAAGATTTTAACTTAGAATATTTGGAATATCTGATACCCTTTAAAATCCCTATTTAACATGACTTTGCTTTTGCACTTATCGAGAGTGAGCTAAATTACAATTAATGCATTAATGTTTGAGGTGGTTTAATGACAAAATTGGAAAAACAGTTAAAAGTCTGTAAATACTTTTGCAAGTCGCTTTAGCTAATTTATAGAAAAAGGAGGGCTGGAAATAATCCAGAACATCTAAAGATTAACACTTTTGTTTTTTTAAGTAATGAACCATGCAAATGCACAATTATTTGCATGCAAAAGCTAACCATATAAAGTAACTGCATACCTATTTGGCATTTATTGTGTCTGCAGGTGCAGATATATTGGATGATACTTTCGACATAGAAAACCAGCTGCTTAACTATTCAACAAAAGCACAGCAGCTCAGTGTTTCTACAGATACACAGCCTTCCCCACCGTTTGCAACGGCTCCTGACACAAATTACCACCAGTTTGCGAGGAATCACGTTTTCCTCCTGTCATCATTCAAATCATCAAAATGGAAACGCAAAAACAACTATGGCTAAAAGAAATGTTCACTCCTATAAAATAATTGAAAAACAGTGTGGCGAATTTGTCTGTGTTATGACTGCAACTGAACCAAAACACTGAGTTCCTTTTGTTACATCATTAAAGGCATGTTTCAGAGTCAGTGCTGACTAATTTGAATAACAATGCAACCCATTAAATTTTTCCCCTTTCTTTATTCCCAGAAAATATGGTCTGAAGTCTGTTTAAATGTGTTTTACAGCCAATTAGCAGTGTAGTTGTTGTAGTAGGATCTGTCATTTCGTTTTCACCACCTCCTTCGGGAACCTTTAAAAACAGTCAAATGTTCTGTTAAACACAGTTAAAGTAAGGTAGAGGTGTAGCATGATTTGCAAAAATGTCACTTATTAGAGTGAAAAAACAAAGCCTGTTTTATCTTTCTTCATCTCACCTTACTGCTCCAGGGGGGACAAATATGACATTCGTAAATACAAAAAAAATAGTTGAGACTTCCCTATTCTCCACGTCAAAAAAGACAAAGAACCCAAACAGAGGTTTATCTAGAAACACTTTCAATGAGCCCTTCCTGGACGAAGCAGTCATTGAAACATTTCAACATCTGTGACACTTGCAAGTCGAAAAGTAAGAAACTGAGCAGCTAAGTGAATCTGGTAAAGATCTGTAACTAGGTTTTAGATCAGGACTATGTGCAGGACTATGTGCATTTGTCAAAGCTTTTGGTTTAATCTGATTAAAGGAATTGCTTTTTGAAAAGGCTAATTTTCTGAGAACCCAATAATTCAGCTAGACAACATGTTTGTCATGAAGTGGATGGTTAGTGGCTGATGATGCAAGCACACAGAAAGACATGACGGATGAGTAGTGGCTGACGAGTCAGGCAGGCATGCAGAACTAGACCTTAACAGGTGAAGCAGGCAGTGGTAGACCAGAACCAGAGATGAAAACTGGAGATGACCTGAACAGACAATATTGACCGAGGAAACACCAGAACAGGCTGAGCAAGCAGCTGGAACTCACAGGGAACTAGGCAGAGTTTGAGCAGCATGCAGCCACTGGAAGCACACATCAGTGAGAGCTGAACAAGAACAGGGAAACAGAGTCGAGTTGGTAGAGCACCCAAGAATGGGTAGAAACGTGGTGGAAGTGCACAGGAGGCAAGATGAGACGTTCTGCCAGAGAGTGGATGAAAGAGGTAGGTCTATGTAGGCAGGTGAGGAGAGTTGACTCTAATTAGCGGCAGCAGGTGGAGCTCATCTAGCTGATTGACTTGAGACTGGTGACTGAGGAGTGGACTTAGCTGATTGGATGATAACTGGTGGTGTCCCGATACGGGTATGGGTATTGGTTCTGATACCAGCGTCAAGTACTCAAACTCGTACTTGTAAAAGCAACCCGATACTCTGAACCAATACCAATTTTCCTCCTTGGCTGGGCTATGCTGCAACTCAAAGGTTAGATACCACTCTACACCAGGTAGTGGTGCTATACACCAAGAGGTTGTTTGCTGACTCTCCAAAAGAAAAAGGAGAGAAGATAACTGAAGCTCTTACCAATATTCATCATCCCTGATGGTCAGCTGTTTTCAGTGGTCGATAATATTGTTAAGTTATTTGTGATTTAAACTAAAGTACTCGTTCTTGTACTCGGTATGGAAAAAAACTGGTTTCGGGACACCCCTAACGATAACTGGTGGCTGAGGAGTGGACAGAGCTGATAGGATTTTGGGTGGTAGCTGAGAGGTGACAGGGCTGATACTAGAAAAAGTCTGGGAAACTCACAAAACCTAAATCATGACAGTTTGTTACATGGGGTTGTGTGGAGTGCTCACGACTCAGCTCTTTGCTGCCTATTTTTACATGGTACGGGAACATATATCAAAACGAATAGTGTAAACAATATAATTCCAAAAAAAAAATATTTCAGGAAGTCTATGGGCTGCTATGTGTAGTCAGAATGTGAGGGCAAGTAAAGTAGAATGAAAATGTAAAAAGTTGAACAGTGTCTAAAATAGAAATCGGCAACCCAGTTTCAGTTAAACAGTGAAATCATAAGCCTATATGAAAATAATGTGGCATAGTATAAACACTGCCCGTATATATAATGTACATTGTTGCAATTTTTGTTTTTTTTACAAATAAAAATATGTTTGGGATGAATACAAATTCACCCCCTTTTAAGTCGATACGTCAAAAAATCCAGTGCCACTAAATAGAGTCCACCTGTAATTTAATCACAGTTTAAATACAGCTGCTCTGTAAAAGGCTCAGAAATTTGTAACAACCTCTTCACACTATTGCCTATCAGCATTTTCTTTCAGTGGCCTTAAGTTGTAATAAGGTGATGCCGTAGATAAAGAACATTCTGGTATGACCTTACTAGGTGTTTGATACTGCTGCTACATTTTTTTAACGCACCTTGTTTGCAGTAAATCCCTCCATCGTCTTCTGCTTTTCTGAGATCAGTTCACGGGGGCAATAGGTCTAGGAGGGAACCCCAGACAACCCTCTCCCCGACTACATCCTCTTGGTGGGATGTCCCCAGAAAACCTCCAAAGGTAGGCGCTTAGGAGACATCCTGATCAGATGCCTGAATTATTCAACTGACTTATATCAATGGGGAGAAGTAGTGGCTCTACTTGAATCTCTCACTGGAGGACAGAGGTCTTCACCCTATCTCTAAGGCTGAGTCCAGGCACCATGCATGGGAAGCTCATTTTGGCTGCCTGTATGGGGGATATTTTTCATTCTGTCATTTTCCATATCTCAAGACCATAGGTGATGGTCAGAATATAGAAAGACCAGACAAGATACCTAAAATACTAAGACTGACCCCCATTCTTGAGGGGGCAGCCCACCTTTTTCCAGCTGAGAACCATGGGCTTAGACCCAGAGGAGTTAATTCTCATCCCTGCCGCTTCCCAATGAGCTGCCAACTGCTCCATTGCAAAATGAAGAACCATATAATCTGCAAAAAGCAAAAAAAGATCTTAATGTTCCAAACTAACCATCCTTCTCTCCAACAATATGTCTTAATTCCTGTCCATGAAGACCACAAAAAGGATTGGTGACAAGGGACAGCCCTGTCAAAGTCCAATACATACTGAGAAAAGGCTTGACTTTGTGCCGAGAATGCAGACACAGCATTTCCTTGGTCATATAAGGATTGGATAGCTCATAAGTCACCCAGATACGCATACTCCCATAACATACCCACAAAATACAGCACATGTGCTCTATTAATTATTATCACAGTAGTTATCACAGCAAAACCCCTAAAATAACGACACTTAATTTCACGGTGTATAACCATGTCTGCGCTGATTAAGATTCATTCACCTCAGCAGGCTGGATGCTTGAAAGTAAAAGTAAAACTGAAAGCAAGACATACTTTCTGATCAGATTATAATAATACTTAGAACATTGAAATTTGATTGAAAAATGACAGGGACATAACAGCAAAAGCAATGTATCCAGACTTGATGCAGCTAAGTTTATTGTTAAATCCAAAACCTTGAACAGGTTCAGCATGCACCATTCAGAAAAGGAGTATATTAAAAGCAACACAAATACAGGTAAAACCCTCACATTTAAACCTATGTAACATGGTTTTCAGTACACATGATAAAACAACACAGGACAAGATAAGAAAATGTGAGACAGCATCTTTAGGGATGTTAAAGAATAAACAGCATCCTAAAGATCAAGAACACAGCAGACATGTCAGGGGTCAAACTGACATGTTGCATACCATGATGCAGTTTACATCATGGTATGTTTATAAAATTATGCCCCAGGTTTTAGATGTCTCACAGACAGAGAGGCTGTGCACACATATAGACAGGCCGGACAAGCAGAACGGGTCGAAATCTTGAACGGCTGCACACATCCAAAGCTCAGTGGGAAAAATCTGTCACCAGTATAACTTTTATATTTTTTAACTCCATAAATCCAATCAAAATCGAAGAGTGGCCACAAGAAGGTCATTGTTGAACAAAATGCATAGATGTTTACCATGTTAGTTAACGCGGCTAATATATAGAACAAGATGGTCCAGTCAAGTGAGACCAAATATATTTTTTTGGGTTAAATGCAACGTATTTTGCTTGGCAGAAAACTAACATTGCACATCATCCAGAAAACTACATGCCGATGCTCAACAGAGTGGTACAACATTCATTCGGTTCAAATCCTACTTAAAGAACAGGGATTTCCTAGTGTTCATAGGTAACTTCTCATCAGAAAGGACAAAAGTCACATGTGGTGTACCCCAAGGTTCAATCCTGGGACTGATGATACACAGCTCTACATTACAATGACACCAGGTGACTGAACCCATCCATGCACTGAGCGGATGCTTAGAGCAAATCAATGGATGGATGTGCTAAAACTCTCCAGCTGAACAGAAACTAAACTAAACTAAACTATCTTTGGACATAAAGAGGAACGAACTAGAGTCCGCAAGCGGCTTCAGTTATTACAACTACAAACTAGTGATCATGTCTGAAATCTGGGTGTAGTAATGGACTCAGACCTGAAACTTCAAGGACACATAAAGGCAGTTACAAAGTCGTCCCAACATTCCAATTGGATATAGAGAAACTCCATCCATGCATTTATCTTTAGTGGCATTGATTACTGCAATGGTGTCTTCACAGGTCTACCCAAAAAAATCCATCAGACAACTTCAGCTGATCCAGAAAGCTCCTGCTCCTGCACATCACCCAAGTTATAAAGTCTTTACATTGGCTACATTATGCTCAGAGAATACACTTTAAAATACATCTGTTAGTTTATAAATCACTGAATGACTTAGCACCAAACTATATATTAAAGACCTGTTGTTGCTGTACCAACCCTCTAGGGGTTCCCAAACTTGTTCAGCCGCGCACCCCCTTTCCGTGTCCCAACTGGGTTGAGGCATCCCCAATCTTAAAAAAATAAATAAAATAAAATAAATAAATATATACAGCTGAAACGTCACAACAAAGGTTTTATTAATAGAATTAGAGCATGATTTGAATTAAACTGCAATAAAGTTACACACAACATCCACAGCAGAAGCCAGAGAAATATCGGTCACACCTCCACAACCTGAAACGTCTCTGAAGCAGAGACCAGGTGGATTTACGGACAAAACTGTGATGATCTAGCTATGTGTGTTCTCACTTTATTTATTTCATGTACCAGCTTCTTAATCTGAGTCTGAGTGTAAAATACAAACATGAAGAGGTTTGATCTGATCTGTGTCCGATGACTAGCGAGCCACACTTTGGTATAGCAGCACAGAGTAACAATGACAGAGCGCTACATAAAGATGGTATTATCAGAAAAATAAAAAGTAATTTTCTGATTGTTTCGCAGCGGTTACCTTCAACAGGTAAACACGCCCATACAAACACACCTCAGCTCTCCGCAGCCCCATCTCTGGTTTCCCTGTTTCTGTCTGAATATGCACAAAAACTGAATCTTTAAAATGAACTGCATCTTCAAAATGAACTGCGCCTGTCTGAGTGAAAAGTATTACAGCTCTGTGCCTGAGCATAATCAAGAAATCGCATTTATCACCACTAATCCTCCCCCCAGCAGCATGAACGGTCTGTGCATGACATGCACATCAGTGCTTGTCACCGGTTCAATCACGGCCCTATGAGCAGCGCTGTTTGTAGGCGCTGCGCGATCGATAGAGATGGTCACTCAATTTAATCTCGTAAATAAAACTTTTGGCCCGAATTAAATTTTTCCTCTGCGGACGTAAACGACGTAAAGCCAGGAGAGAGAAAGAAACATTTTCTGATTCTCACTAGTTTTCTTCTCCCGGATCAGTTGCAATTCTCTCCTCTGTTGCCTCCAATTCCTCTCTCTCTCTCTCTCTTCCTCTCCTCCTTCATGACTAACTTTGACCTTAGATGCATCCCCTGCCTGACAGTTTCCCTGATTTTAGCCTACTGAGCATATTTGCCAGAATGATTGAAGCAGAGACCACAAGCCATGTGCGCATATAGAGCACACTGCGAAAATTTCATCTTAAAATGAAGCGTAGAAGAAGATTTCATCTAAATAAATACATTTTTGTGTGAATACTGTAACGTTCCATTATGACACCCAAGCAACAGACCGAGCTTTTACTGCTAACACTTTATTTTAGGACGAACATAACGGGACAGCTCTCACCACGCCAGTCCCCCAAACCACCACTCCTCCCCCGGAAGCAACACATTTCTTCTGGTATAAACCCAAAACAACCTAACTTAAAGAAATAGTAAGTGTGTAACAGCACTTAGCAATAAAGTCTAATACGGATCATTACAATACATTTTATTTATTGATTACATTTACAGTTTTTTGATTTCAATCTTTACAAAGGAAATTATTATTTACGTGTCTTTATGGTGTGGGGGAAAAGCACTGTTAAATTTTTCAGCTAGTGGCAGCTCGCGCACCCCCCCACTTTGGGAATCCCTGCTCTAGACCACTCAGATCTTCTGGTCTACTCTTGATACCCAGAACCAGAAATAAACATGGAGAAGCAACATTCAGCTTCTATGTTCCACAAATGTGAAACAAACTTTAGGAAAACCGGAAAACAGCCGAAACATTGAGTTCCTTTGAATTAGGACTGAAAACCCATCTATTTAGAGTTGCTTTTCAACCCATTTTAACAGGAGCATTGACCAACATATTTGATGTGTATTGATGTTTTCACTTGCTATTGGTCTCACATTCGGTGACTGTTTCAATGTGTCTGATGTTTTTATGTTTCCATGATGTAAATCACTTAAAATGTGCTATGCAGACATACTTAACTTGGTGGCAGCATAACGCTGTTTCAATATGAATGGGGAAGCTGATTATAGGGGAGTCTAAAATGGATGGAATGAAAAACAATGCAATCCTGGAAGAAAACCTGTGAGAATCTGCAAAACACTTGAGACTCATGGGGATGCTAACTTCGCAACAGGGCAACTACCATAAGCATACAGAAAAGGTACAATGATAATATTTATGTGTAAGAATTTTAATGCACAACTACTAATTTGGCAATTGCTGAACCTGGTAAATTTTTGTTTAACTTTTCTTACTCCAATCTGTACAAACTTGAACCCTTTTTGGATTTTGACATCAGTATTTGTCATGATTTCGCCACTGCTGTCTGGTCTAATTTCTCATGTCCCAACACCTGCTTAGCTCTGCCCATTCCTCATCACCTCAGATCTGTTCCACCTGCTCCTACTAGTGTATAACCAGCTCTTTGACAAGACAGCAGTGCCAGTTTATTTCAAGCCAGTGGTGAGATCTATTCCAGCGTTCTTTGTTCTGATTTCCTGATCCTGACCTGTTTTACCTCCTGACCTTTGAGCTTGCCTGTTCCCCGCCTGTCTGTGTATTGAATTGGACCTGCTACCTGACCACCGAGCCTGCCTGACCTCGTCTTGCCCTCCCGTCTGACCGTGTACCGAACCTGGATCTGTGTCCCGACCTCGTCCTGGATCTCCCTCTGGGGCCTCAGCTGACATCTGACCACCTTGCTCTGACCTTGGATCTCGTCCCCGACATCGGCTTCTGGTTCGTCCTCCTGATCTTCCTGCTCACGATTGTCCTAACGGTTCTGACCTCCTGCCTGTCCTCCGACCACGATACATCTGCTTCAGGGACGTTCTGGGCGGCAACCGCCGCACCGGATTAGCAACCCGCCAGCAGGGATCTACCTCCGTTACTAGATCTGAACTGGACATTAAGACCAGGTTAGTGACCGACACGTTGGTGCGCAAACACTTTCAGATAAACGTGGTCACTAACCTGTTGTCTCCTCCTGCAGAGGCTCCCGCTGTAGACGCTGACGCCTCCCGCTCCGTGTCTGATCTTAATAAACTGTTAAACCTAAACTGTTTGTCTGCCCTGAATACTGGGTCCACTCGTTCTGAGCCTATTAGCCTAATTTGATAGATATTAAATTATTTTTCTGGTCAATATGCAGCACTTGGTACATATGGATGCTCCGTGCAGGCTGCCCTTCTTAAAAACTCGCCTAAGTACCTTGAGAGGGTCAGATCCATCGCTGAATGGATCTATTCTAGGTTACGGCAGGATTATACACTTTGTATTTCTTTAGGATGTAGATGTTTTTTGTTTGTGCTTTGTATGCACAAAGCTGCAAACCATTTCCTTTGAGGAAACCAGTTGAAAACCAGACGTTAAGCTGTGTCCATGTTACATATAGATAAGACTGACACACACAAAGGGAAACATCCTGACAGGAAGAAGCTTAGAGTATCAAAAGAGATGGAGTCTGATGTTCTGTGCCACAAAATTAGGCCAGCTCTCCTAAAAAAAGCTTAACCCTGTGTAAACTGATTCTCTATTACTCACATTGTGTACTTATGATGTTGCTATTATATTTGGCCTATTATGGAATAAATATTGTTAATCTTAACCTTCTTTCTCCTTTTGTGTTATTTGGAGAACAGATCCCTCTCGAATAAGGAAACCGGGGCAATAATACACCTGTCCACGATTCTTTGTTAATTCTGGTGTCTCACATTTGAGTAATCTGCAGTTGGTGCACTGCTGTTTTTAAGGACATGGACGGCCATCCTCCTAGGTACAATCTAAGTCAGACACAAATCAATGACCTACATGTCACTGTCCTGGGTCGTTAGACACACAACACTGCTCAGCTGCGGTTTGAGTGGTCTGTCTTTGGGATGGGGTAAATTAATCAGAGTTAGTCTCAAATAGACTAAATACCTCTGGTGTAAAAACACTCTACGGCTACGTTCACACTGTAGGGAAATTCAACCCAAATCCTATTTGCCCAGTTGCGACCGACATCCATCTTTTCACCATTTTATTCAACCGTGTCCTCTCAGCTACAGATAAGCTGCTGCTCCAACAAAACCCACCATAGAAGAATGCTTATGCCACAGCAGAGTCAAAGACAATGTTCAGGAGCATCCCTTGCACTCCAGAAGACCCGAGTGTCCTCAGCAGGTAGAATCTCCTCTGACCCTTCTTGTAAGGAGAGTGAGTGTTGTGACTCCAGTCCAAGCTGATGGAGAAGTCTGCAGCATAGAGCAATGAAATAAATAATAAAGAGTTGGGCTTCAAGGGAAGCTTTATAGGTATAAAGCCTCCCTTGGTAAAGACATTTTTTTTTTTGACAGAAACTGGTGACTATTCCTTCCTCATAATTACATGGTGTCCCAACTTGGTAATATTGATTAAAATCACTAACTGTATTGATAAGTGCCTGTGCTATCTATTAATAATTATTCATAGCCAAACCAAACCTGTTGCACAATAATTAATAACAATCAAAAGTTAAATATTGCACTCTGGTATTGGAAATAAAAGTACTGTTATTTTGGGTTTTGTTTACCCAGCTACTCTTATTTTTCTTTCCATATTTTTTTTTCTAGTATCTTTCTTTGCCATTAAGATTGTTCATTTTTATCTTCTTTAGAGGATTGGGAACTTGTCCAGGAAGGCTGCCAACTTTCTGGAACTGATTATTCAGTCTGCTCAAATTCTTCTGCACCTTATATGCTTTGCTGCCTCCCTGTGTGTGCCCCATCTTTGAAGGCAAGGGACCCTTCTCCATTATTTCCTCATCTGATCTCCCCCAATGCACTTGCAGTGCTCATCATGGCTCAACCCTACTTCTGTTAATCCTGCCTTTCATCTGGCACCACGGGACCTTTCAGCCCGCGCTTTGCTTATGATATCAATCAGTTGCACAGCTACCAACATGGCCTTACACATACAGACACATACTCGCTCTCAAACACACACAGGTGATCCTGTGATCCTCAACTCCTCTTTTTTTATCATCTCAGAGGTGAGGCATAGAGTAATTTAAAATAGCATTTGCCGCTTAAGGATTTCTTCTGGTATTTTTATTTATTTTTTTCACAGTTTGCAAAAAGTTTTTTTTCAATATATCAGACACATAAAAGGACAAATAAAGGAGAGAAAAGCTATGCAAAATAACCTGGTCCTATGTGAAAAAGCAATTCCATAATACATTGTATTAACTGCACATTTTTGCATAGTTGAGTTCAGTTTTACAAGCTACAACAAGGGCTGAGTAGCAAGTCCACCTTGCAGTGGTTTAAAATAAACAAAATGAAGATTTTCTACAGGCCAAAGGAAAATTCACACCTACATCTGATTGAGATGCTGAGTTTACAAATTAACAGAAGTCTCATGTTTTAAAATGGTCCGTTGGTGCAAACAATTAAAAGAATTCTGTAAAGAATGGTGGATCAAAATGTATTGGCACTTATCACAAACACTTAATGGGGTACCGCGCACGTGACGTCACCGTCTCAAGAGCAACGCCCCTTTTGCCGCTTAGGTAGGGCATACAGGAGAGAAAGCACGGATAACCCAGCTATTACAAGCGCAACAGAACCAGCGATATGACCGACTTTACAGCCGTTAAACTTTCCCAAGACGATGTACCAGGCACACGGTTTACTGGTCGCACTGTCGAAGAACACACCAACCTTCAGCTCAAACGATGGCTTGAGTGTCGAGGGCTTAAAAAACCGGAAAACTGGCCGAGTTGATGAACGGTAAGCTTTGTTTTTTTTTCCTGCGCGGCGATCATGGCGGCGTCGGCCGTTTTTTTTTTTTTTTTTGTTTGCAATCACCGTCCAGGAATCGGTATATGTTTAATGTTTGTCTAATTTGAAATGTTTTTGAGTAAGCTATCCTGGTAGCAGGGTATCATGTTAGCGCCTGCTACCATGATAGCCTATATGCTATCATGGTAGCAGGCGCTTCATTATTAACATGTCGGTCACCAAAATACTCTTACAATGACTTGATGTCGCTGGAATTGGGTCAGGATGTTCTTCGGTTGTGCCCTTTTCTCCGACAAAATGCTTGCTACATATGTAGGCCGACCGCACCAGTGTACCAAGCGCACACATATCTCCTAGGCAGTCTTGAATTTCGGGAAAGTAATGAACAAAACATCCTTCATATACGGGCGATCAGCGTACCTCGAGTCGCTGTTGCACGTTCCATAGCAACAATGTTTAAAAACCATGGTCTTAGATTTGGAAAAAGCAGTCGTTTTAACGAGTAAAACCTAGGCTAACGCACGTCTTTTTTAAAGCAAAACAGCGGCGGGTTTCCGGAGTTTGCCCCACTGCGTACCACGTGATGTGACGTCATCGTGACGTTACGTTTCTAAAAATAGCTCGTTCGCGGTACCCCATTATAGTTGTTGTTATCTATTTAGGCACAACCCGCTAGGCGGTTTTGGGGGCAATATATTTTTGCAATAGTGGTCAGATTAGTATGGTTAGCTTTTTCCCTTGATAAAATAAAACCTTAATTTGTTTGACAATCTAAAACATTTAAGTGTGACAAAAACAAGAAATCTGTCAGGAGCCAAATACTTGTTCACAGCACTGTACAGTACCTACAACAAGGAGCATTATCAATATTTGCTTTAAAAGGATTAACATGAGGATTTAGTGAAAAACACACCGAGGTGACCTAACTGTCTTCAGTGTTCTATTTGCTCCAAAAAAGGATAAAAAATAGATTTCTGCTGATGTTGAGATAAAAGACTACAAATTCAAACTTTCATGAATAAAACCACTGTATGCCTTGTTTTTCAATTGCAAGACAAAACATGGGCCTGCTGGGATTGTTCATATTTACAAATGCTCAATATTGACCCAATCAAATATTCTGTGAGATCAACTAAATAACACGAACAGCTACTTGTCATTTTTCTGTTGCCGCAAACTCTTGGGTTTTTCGGCGTGTCTGGGGAAGTTGTTTTCTCATTGTTTTGTCATTCCTGCAAAAAACACTGCCGAACAAAGCGTTTGTGTGTGGCCATTTAAAATTCTCTTTCTTTGCAAAGGCTACAAAACATTGCAGTTGCGAGCATTTTTTGAGCATCAGCCCCAACATGGCTATGAAAGCTTGTCCTGTCATGTTTCATCAGGGCATTGTCAAACTGGTAAAGGCTAACAAGGGTGAATGCTGGAAGCGTACAGAGCCATAACCTAACCCTCCCTCCCCCCTTTTAGCATGCTTCTGAGGCCTGCTCCTACCGCAGCCTTCACATCGCATGAGCGTCACACAAATAGTGACTGGAAGTGAAAAGTTTATCCTTTAGAGAGTGGGAAGAGAGGCAGCCTAAAACATGAGCTGAGAATGAGGATAGAAAACAATCTGAAGTAAGCAGTAAAAGACAACTCTGTGAGAGTCATGAAAAGCTAATCTTGCAATTCAGAAGCTTAATAGGTTGAAAATAGTCATATTTTTTACTAAACTTTAGTAAATTCTGCTCTAATCAATGTTCGTCATTAACCAAGAGTTGAATAATTAAAGTAGTTTAAGAAAATTCTCTCTGCATGTTTATTTCAGTGTTTTATTAACCTTTTATTTTAATTGCAATGGCTTTACTGCCCACATCTTTATAGTATTGATTCAACATTATGATCATGATTGCTCCACAACTGGGACTTTGTGTTAGTTTAAAACAAAACCCTCTGTGTCAGCTGATAAAGATCAACCATGATGAGAGGAAAGCAGGAGCTAGCAGGAGCCATATTGAATCATGGCACATGAGCGCTGTTACGCTGGTAGTTTCACCATATTTCGGTATTTTGAGGGGAAGGATTTTTCACCCCCCTCGTAGCTTGAGGCAGACTTTGTTGAGCCCAGTGGGCCAGAGCCTTATCAGTTTGAGCTGTTGGCTCAAGGTGCTGACTCAGCAATGCCCATCCTGTCCTCCACTGTCAAAGCAGTGGAGGACAGGATGTGTCCAAATATATTTCGTCATATTTATTTTCTGCCTTGTAATCCAGGGCGGGATCACCGACAGCTTTGCGCATGCATGATTCATTTGCAATGTGGAAACGGATTTGAGTTGATCTCCTCTCTGCTCTCCTTGCTCTGACTGCTGGCGGGTTTCAGAAAGAGACAGCAGCTGTCTGGTGTCTCATCATCAGCTCACATAAACACATGTTGCAAACAAGATATGTACCATCTCAGAAGGAAAAAATGTAAAACCTTAAATCACATGGGCTCCAGCAGCAGACGGCCATACTGGGTGTCACTTTTGCCATCTTGACCTGTCGACAAACATGTCACTGTGGTGACATGAGGGGGCATGACACAGCAATTAGACCTGACTGCAGACAATTGTACCAGTGATGCTAGCAGATCTCACAAAAACATGTTTTGAGGACATATAGCTGCTGTTTTAGTAAATAGTAAGGAATTAACAGAGAACTGATATTTTAAACCTGAGAACACAATTCACTTTGTTCTGTGGAAGAGTAAGTTTCTGGTTTTGCATTATTTTACTTCGATTTTAAGAATAGATACAGGTTGTCATCATTTTCAGGTGTGGTTTTCATTCAGATTCACATTTTTTGTTGTCTTCATTGTGTTCTATATGTCTTGCCATAAATGTTGTTTTATTGCTATTTAGGTTTTGCCATACTGGTTCATTACATGTTTATATTTTTTTCTTTTCTTTTAGCCTTCTAATTTATTATTTTATTTTTACTCATTGTCTTATGTTTGTGTTCTGAGTTAAATTATGTCCTTGTATCTCAGTCTTCTTCTTCCTCAAATTGTGTTTTAATGGCGGTTAGCAACCAGCTAGGAACATTACCGCCTACTATTGCCCAAGAGTGAGATCAGAGAGCAACTATATTCTATTAATTAACCCTGTTTGCACGAGGTATATAATAAGTGCTTCCTGGCTATGAATGACATCATGAATAGTTAACTGGTGATTTCCTTTTTTTCTTCATTCTTCCTCCAGATGTGACGTTTCTTCATTATATTTACTACAGAAACTAAACATGTGTTATTGTTCCTTCCATATGACATTCATCACATAAAGCTGTTTCATGTTTCCCAATTACATGTAATGTACTATGTAAATTACTGTGTCATCAGTACATCATACGGTTACCTACCATCTGTTCTTGCCTTTTCTATGTTTGGAGCTGCTTTGTATACACTATCAACTAAACTAAATCAAAATCTTTCCCGTTGTTCTGCTGCTTTTCCATTGCTACTCGACAAATTTACCCGACTGATTTCATTTACCCCCGCATTAGTTTGTAAGGGCTTTAGTCCCCCAGCCGACCCAGTATTTCTTAGCTTTGCCCAATGAGCGAGGTTGCATGCAGTAAGAAAATCTGCCAGCTCCAAGGGTGGAGTAAGGAGATGAGACGTTTAAAGCCGCTGCTACTACTGCTTTTACAGTTTTCCACAGTTGACGGGCTAACAAATCCTCCTGTGTCAGTGGCTTCTGAACTCCACTCCACCAGGGCCTGCAATGAATTTGCTAACTTCTTTACTGAAAAAATCCTAAAAATTAGAGGATCACTTTGTACTACCATATCAACACCAGAACCAAAGCTGTATTCAGCTGGAACTACTTGTGACATAATGTCCCATTTCAGCCAAATAAACCACAAACGCTTAGAGCAGATCATTCAGCAGCTAAGTTCCTCCTCCAGCTGCCTTGATGTTCTACCCACAGCTTTCTTTAAAAAAGTTTTACCTGTCATAGCGTCTGATTTGACTGAGATAATAAACACGTCCCTTCTGTCAGGTGTTTTCCCCCAGTCCCTAAAAACAGCAATTATCAAACCACTGCTGAAAAAGAACAATTTAGACAAACTACTACTCCAGAACTACAGGCCCATCTCAAACCTCCCCTTTATCAGTAAGATTATTGAAAAAGCTGTGTTTCAACAATTAAACACCTTCTTAACAGCGACCAGCCGCTTTGACGTTTTCCAGTCAGGTTTCCGTGCTCACCACAGTACAGAGACCGCCCTTATCAAGGTGTTTAATGACATCCATATAAATACAGACTGTGGAAGAACCACCATGCTGGTACTATTGGACCTCAGTGCAGCATTTGATACTGTCGATCACTCCATTCTGTTAGAGCGCCTGGAGAACTGGGTCGGCCTCTCTGGTACAGCACTCCACTGGTTTAAATCCTACTTAAAGGACAGGGACTTTTTTGTGTCAGTAGGTAACTTTACATCCCAGACGACAAAAATTACATGTGGGGTTCCCCAAGGGTCCATCCTGGGTCCCCTCCTCTTCAATATCTACATGCTCCCCCTAGCTCAGATAATAACAAATAACAACATCAGCTACCATAACTATGCAGACGACACACAGCTTTACATCACCATGTCACCAGGTGACTATAAACCAGTTCAAGCACTGAGTAAATGCCTAGAAGAAATCAATACGTGGATGTGCCAAAATTTTCTTCAGTTGAATAAAAACAAAACAGAAGTAATAATTTTTGGACCAATAGAGGAGAGATCAAAAGTTAGCACACAGCTTCAGTCGCTTCAGCTACAAACCACTAATCAGGCCCGAAACCTGGGTGTAGTGATGGACTCAGACCTGAACCTTCAAAAGCATCTAAAGACAATTACAAGGTCGGCTTTCTATCACCTGAGGAACATTTCCAGGATTAAAGGACTAATGTCTCAGCAGGATCTGGAAAAACTAATCCATGCGTTTATTTTTAGTAGAATTGATTATTACAATGGTGTTTTCACAGGTCTGCCTAAAAAGTGGACCATACAGCTGCAGCTGATCCAGAACGCTGCTGCCCGCGTCCTCACTAAGACTAAGAAAGTAGAGCACATCAGCCCAGTTCTAAAGTCATAACACTGGCTCCCTGTATCTCAGAGCATAGACTTTAAAATACTTCTGTTAGTCTATAAATCCCTAAATGGCTTAGCACCTAAATACATCACAGACTTGTTATCAGTGTATCAACTTTCCAGACCACTCAGGTCTTCTGGCTCCAGCCTAGTCTGCATACCTAGAACACGAACAAAACACGGAGAAGCAGCATTTAGTTCCTATGCTCCACTTATCTGGAACAAACTTCCAGAAAACTGTAAAAGTGCTGGAAGCCTGAGTTCCTTTAAATCGAGATTAAAAACAATTAAAATTGCCTTAGAATGTTCAAGTTAAACTGTTTTACTGTTTTCAAATGTTCTTTTTTTGTTTCTACATTCTATCCCTACTTGCTTTTATTCCTATATTTTAATCATGTAAAGCACTTTGCATTGTCTCTACTGAATTGTGCTATAAAAATAAATTTGCCTTGCCTTGCCTTGCCTTGCCTAATAAAAGACTCATGTCCTAAAATTCTAAAGAAGTCTGTAAACATAATGTTAATACCTGTGAGACCAATCAATTTACA
Source organism: Fundulus heteroclitus (assembly GCF_011125445.2). Lineage (NCBI taxonomy): Eukaryota > Metazoa > Chordata > Actinopteri > Cyprinodontiformes > Fundulidae > Fundulus > Fundulus heteroclitus. The sequence continues at coordinate 166,452 of NW_023397132.1, forward strand.
CTAGTAAATATCCCAATCCACTGTGCCATACTGCCGCCCCTCCCCCATGGTCTCCTCTAACTCTCTTTGTCACAAGTACTGCCATCATGAAGAGGCAAAAGCCATCAGGGTCACAATATTGCAAAAAAAACAAGAGAGGATGAGGTGAAGCGTGAAACGTAATGAGGTAAGGAGGTAAAGAAATTGTTGCTTTAAAATTTGCATTAGTAAGGTAGTTTATCTGTCCGTCTCACCTATTGTAAATAATGCAAAATTGGAGAACTCAGCAGAGTCTGAGAAATAGATCTTGATGTCCTCCAGCAGCCTAAGCCTATAGCAGCATAACTATAGAGATAGCTCAGGATAACCTAAGCCACTCTAACAATAAGCTTTGTCAACAAGGAAAGTTCTAAGCCTAGTCTTCAAAGTAGACGGGTTGTCTGCCTTATGGACCAAAGCTAGGAGTTGGTTCCACAGGAGAGGAGCCTGATAACTATAAGATCTGCCTCCCATTCTACTTTTAGAGACTCTAGGAACCACCAGTAGACATGTGCCCATATTTACAAAGATTATCAGAGTCCTCTGAGAGAGCTCCTATCTTACCCTAAAAATTCCTACGTTGGAGTCTTAGCTTAAGAGTGATTCAGATAGGTGCTAAGAGTGACTCTGCGTATGGGAATTACAGAAATGTTTATCTTTGTCAGTAGATGAGGTTGACCCTGTTGCTAGGTGTGATGCTGTCTTTCAAGAGCTGTGGTTGGTTGATAGTACAAATGCGTTCCTAGTAATCAAGGGAAAGAAATTAAGTTATTAGATTGGATTCAGAAATGTGTTATGATGATAAACTTAGGAAAATGAATTGTCACGCAGCATCACAATGTTTGAGCGCACCTTATTTACACCCTCATCATTATTTTGATTTGTTTATTTTTTATGACCTTCCACTCATTTTTACTACTTCATCTATTTGAATTATGATCGGCACTCACCTGTAAAGATTTTTTTCTGGGATTGCCCGCTTGTATAAAGCAATTGTATTTGACAAAATGACCAACATAAAATGTATAAAAAAGGTGGAGAAAACAACTGGTCAATAGTGCTGATCAGCGCAGAGCTCACAACTAATGGAGCAGAATAGAGGAGTGTTGAAAGTTAAAAAGGTGACTGGATCACGACACAAATACTCGGACTCTGAAGTGTATTGCCGCATGTTAATACATCTTTTCTCTGTGCGTCTTGATGCTTTTACGCACCAGTGAGAAGCGCTCTGTGCAGCAATCAAAAGTGAGTAGATGGCATCACACAAGCAACCTTCTAGATGACCAATTAGGCTACTGACATCAACATGTACAATACATAAAATACTTTCTCACCTCTTTTATATATATTGTTTCTAAATTTCTCCACTATTTATCCATGATTATTTCCTATTTTTTATTTATACCCTCAGTAAAATTTCGTTTATGCCGTGCCTTTAACTCGTCGGGCCGTTGAAACTAATTTAATTCCCTCTAAGGGGATGACAAACTTTATATTATCATATTAATAATTGTATGATCGTTGGCGAGCATGTGGCGCAGCGGGTGGCGCGACCCATGTGCGGAGGCCTTGGTCCTCGGCGCGGTCGACCCGCGGTCGACCGGCGGTCCTTTGCCGAGTGTCTCTCCCCCTCTTCTACCCCCCTTCCTGTCAGCCTACTTTCAGAAAAAGCGAGCCACTAGAGCCGCAAACCCCCCCCCCCCCCCAAAAAAAAAAAAAGAATAAAAATAATAATTGTATGATTGTTATATAAGTTTATGTGCTCCTTTCCTCCACTGTTTAGGTGGTGAATCAGCCAAACAACTCTCTCTGTTTTCACCATCTCCCTTGCTTAGGCTCTTAGGCTCGCTAAAAGTCCTTCTCACTACTCCTTAAGTACTCCTCTCTTAAGGCCTTAGATGCTTTGTGAATAACTTGTATCCTACTGAAGTCAAATTCTAGGAAAAGATTTTTCCTAAAAGTTCACTAAGTTTTAGTGCTTTTAGTCTTGGGATTCTTTGTGAATACAGGCACTGCAGTCTGAGAGCGGAGTGCTCTGTTAGGAACATATGGGGTGATCAGAAAAGTAATATGACCTCTCTTTTGAATTTTCATCAGAACTCTTGCAGCATTGTTTTGGATCACCTGAAGGTTTTGACCTATATTTAGTGGACTACACACATACACACACACACACACACACACACACACACACACACACACACATACACACACACACACATTGCAGCACCTTAACATTTATTTGGGCTAATGCCTTCATGCATGATAGAATAATGGATCTAATCAGTAGAGTTTAGCAATCACGAATGACACCTAAAAACTGCTTCAAAACACCAGGAAATATTGTCATGCACCAATTTAAAAAAGCACCATTCTGCCTAACAATTGTGCTTGTTTCGAGCTCCTTCCTTATAAAGAAGCTAATGTTTCTCAGAGCCAGAAACTGATGCTTCTTCTCATATTTAAAATCTGATTCATTGAATCAATATTGAACTCTGCGGGTGCTTCTAAGAGCCCCATTTACTGTAAACATCTCATTTCCTCCAGATCTGAGAGGTTAGAATTGGCGCGTCACATGCTCCAGCTCGTCTGCAGCTTTCGCTGTTCAAGCTAATGCCTCTGCACTGTCAATGGACTATTCAGATGAATCCATGTAGCTTGTGAACAGGTGCCATTTACTCAGAGCAGACTGTGCTTAGAAGATGCAAATATTGAAGGGTTGTGGTATTGAATCACATCCAGTGATGCAGATGAGGTAAATGGTAAAGATTAAGTCAAAGGAAATTGCACGTGTCTGAGTTGCATTATGTATCGAGTAAAGCAAGAGTTTGTTTTCCTGCTATGGGCAAGGTAGAACTGACTAAATACAGTGTTATTCATGTATCTTATATTGAAATGTTAAACAAATTAAAGTGTTAGAGTGGATCTATTTGAAACAACTTTGTAGGTAGGATATCTCAAAAAAGTTGCTCAATTTGCCCCAGACATTCGGTGCACTGATTCATGTTACAGGGTAAAGTGACATTTTTTTGCTAGTATCAATTCAGGCCTAAATATTATGTGATGCATAGGAACCAACTCCTAGTTTTGGTCCGTTAGGCAGATATCGTGTCTACTTTTAAGACTAATCTTAAAACTTTCCTCTTTGACAAAGCTTATAGTTAGAGTGGCTCATGTTACTCTGAGCTATCTCTATAGTTATGCTGCTATAGGCTTAGGCTACTGGAGGACATCAGGGCCTATTTTTCTCACTCTACTGAGTTCTACTGTTCTCCAGTTTTGCATTGCTTGTCGTCATTTCAGCTTTTAACTTTTTGTTCTCTCTCTTTTTTCCTTCATAGTAGGTACACCTGGTCTGGCGTTCTGTTAGCTGTGACATAATCCAGAGAAGACAGATCACCGGCTATTACCATCTAATGTAGAACAGATTACTAGATCAATGTGTGCTTCTGTGCTTTTTTGTTTCTCTTGTTGTGTCTCTGTTCTGTCTTCTGTAACCCCCAGTCGGTCGAGGCAGATGACCGTTCACACTGAGCCCGGTTCTGCTGGAGGTTTCCCTTCCAGTTAATGGGGAGTTTTTCTTTCCACTGTCATTTCATGCTTGCTCAGTATGAGGGATTGCTGCAAAGCCATGTACAATGCAGACGACTCTCCCTGTAGCTCTACGCTTCTTCAGGAGGGAATGCTGCTTGTCGGGACTTTGAATCAATCAACTGGTTTCCTTATATAGGAAATTTTTGACCAATCTTTATAATCTGACCCAATCTGTATAATATGATTGAATTTGACTTTGTGAAGTGCCTTGAGATGACATGTTTCATGAATTGACGCTTTATAAATAAAATTTAATTGAATTGAATCATCAGCAAAAATGTCTCGGTTGAAGAAAAAAATTCCAGTGCTCCAGGACAGATATTTCCACAATGGCAAGCTGACATGAAAGCTTTGCAAACATATCCAGCAATTTGGTGTATGCTGACCATGATGGACTGTTGACCTGGCCAGGGTGTACCCCATCTCTCACCTAATGACCACTGGCCCATATTGTGCATTATAACCTATTTGATTATGAATATTATTAATAATTCTAAATGGATATTATAATTGATAATATGTTATTTTTATCAAGGGAAATCAACGTTAAAACTGTTTCCAATAGGTAGCGATTAAGGGTTAGCAGCCATTCATGATTATAACTAGCAATTGGGTTTTTTAATTAAAAATTATTAACCTTATTTACCATGAAAGATCAATGTCTTGTCAGTTGTAAGACTGAATTAGACTTGCCACTAGTGAATATAAAAAAGAAACAAGAAAAGAAATCTTATAGTCCCACAGAGGGGATATTTTGTCTCTGCTTAACCTACACCTTAGGGAGCAGTTGGCTACTTACACTGAATAGTGCCCGGGGAGCAATCTAGAGCTAAGGGTGTTGCTCAGGGACCCATAGTGGCAGTCTCCGGGAATTGAAAAAGGTACTTGTGCCCTTTTCAGAGCACAAGAGCACCACTCCCCCATATATTTAGGTTAATAACCTTTAAATGCAATTACACTTGGAATCACTAATTGTTAACCACAAGAAAAGCAATCATTAATCCCACACCAAAGGATAAAGATGTTGTGTGGCTTTTGTTGAGTAAAATCAACAACCGGGAATCTTCAGCTGAGATAAGGTTTTCTGTGACACACCTGACACCGTTTAAAGTAGAGGTGGGAGGATCGATCCTAGTATCGATAACATCGGTACCAACGCTGGTATTGCTATTGAACAAGATTGAAAAAAGATCAATACTTTTTATCCTCTCCCATACACACCAACTGCAGCAGATTCACCAAAGTCTCCCTGTCTGTGTCACAGCACTTTGCTGCTCCTGTCCTCTTATCACCATCTTGCACGTTCGCGTGTCTCAGCAGCACCAGCCAATCAGCATGCTGGCTCACCCTGGCCCGCCCACTCAGCTCTCTCTCCACTCGACACACAAACATTTGTCCTGCTGCTCCACCGATTTGGGGAGAGAGAGACTGCTGGAGTAGAAAAAACATGGAGGAAAGGAAAAGAAGCACCATTTAGCTATATTCCAATGCCGTAAATTAAACAATGGAAAGCTGTGTGGTTTGTAAAAAGGCTGTTAAATCCAGAGGAAACACAACAAATTCATATAAGCCCATGAAAAACCATGACCAAGAAAACGTCAAGACAAAACTTTGCTCATTGTCTGGCCTCGACAGAACCTCGACCCACAGACAGACGTCATTTCAGACCTCCAGTGAATATCCAGGTAGATAAGGGTGGTCTTCTTCAACAGCAGTTCATATTATCTTTCAAAGTAGATATTATATGTCCTATCATACTGGAGCCCACTCAGAAAGTGAAATTAAGATCTTGAAAGAACCCAGTACATTTATCCCATTAAAAAGTGTTAGCTAAGATAAGATAGCATTAGATAATCCCATGACGGGGAAATGTATGGAATTAAAGCAGCAGGTAAGCACAGACAACACAAACAAAATTAAATAAGACTTGAAAGATATAATATCATAAGAGGTGGATTAAAACCACTATAAACAGAATATTATTATTATTCAATTGCAAAAATAATGTAAAAATCACAAAAAACACCAAAAGGTCAACAGTTTCATGATACTTCAAATTTAAATATAAAAGTATTGGTATCAGTATCAGTATCGATATCAGTGATACTGACCCTGTATTTACTTGGTCGATCGATTAAAAATTCCAGGTATCTAGTTTGAAGTAATCGAGCCTTAGATCACACTGTGGTTTTATCAGTTTGTAAGGTGTGGTCACCGGTGCACTGAGTTTGGGTCTTAAACTGTGTTGCATGCTGCGTGTTGCGGCCATTTTATAGCATAACAACCAGAGACTGTGACATGTTATCAAATTTCTCAGCATATCTTGACTTAAAGGAATGGAATTCATCATTTTAATCAGTATCAGACTATTAACTTTTTCTAAAGCAATAATATTATGTCCTGGACACCACTGTACCTACTTAATCGTTTATTTGTTGTTAGAGACAGGAATGTTGTTTTGCTATGCAAACTCAAATGACAACTCAACATTGCCAACATTTTGATGTGATCAGGTAGGTCATTCTCCATTTCCTCTGTAAAGGCCATCTTTGCTCCTGCTATGACAAGGCCCAGTTGGTCCTTCTCTTATGCATTCTTGACAAATTAGCTTTTCCGCAAAGTAAAAAAATATAACTGAAAGTAATTGACATTTTGGCAGGGGTAGTTTGAAGCAGTGGTTCAATTTAACCCATAGTTGTCATTTTAGAAAATTAAGTACAATTTAGCTAATAAGGTTAATATTTAGCTAAAATAATTTCACAATTCTATATTTTGGAAAACGACCATCATATTCAATGTACAATAATGCCTTAAAATAAATTAAACTTAATTTAAAGGAGCATAGCGTAAGTTCCAGGATTTTTGTAGACATCTGCCCCCTCTGGCGACAAGGTTAATGTCACCAGTGTTGAGCACGCACATGGGAGAAGAGGAAAAGCTTCTGCGACTGCACAGGTCTTTTGTTTAGAGGCGTAATGTCTTCTGAGGTAAGAAAGTTATAAATATTGAAGTTAGCCTATGTTCTCTCGCTAATGCATCAATTATGGTGGAGAATCAACAAAGAAGTCAGGTAAACAAGAACGCACACCATGCGCGTGCCCCGAGGATTCTTCCCAAATCAATGTCTCATGAACTGACTAATCCAGGCTGTAGAGGCAACTGTGGTAAATAGAGGGTAACTTTTTAAGCATCAGGCAATTGACTCATCGCTGAGTCCTCCCCCTGACCAACAATACGTAACCGTAACTAAAAGGAGAGGGTCCGGCAAAATATCACTTCCTTCGCAAAATGCTGAGGCGGTCTATGTACAGGACTTACAAGTCTGATGAAAGATATCCAGAATGTTCGGGTACTGTTGAATTTTTCACCTTCCCAAAACCCAAAATAAACCTGGAGAGATGTTGAATATGGATTAACCAGTGAGGAAGACCCCATGAGCAGTTGAATTAATCGAAAATCACAAAAAACTACCACGTTTGTTCCAAGATAGAATGTTAACGCTAACTAGCACATAGCTGTTGGCTTCAAAACTGTAGTAGATAATCAGTTAAAAGTTGTTGGGCTTTTTTTAACACCGAGTAAGGTAGATATGCACTGATTGAGGCTAACATATATTAGCCTCGTGAGACCACCCTGATCTCGCGAGCTTTCAAGGTTTCACTCGCAGATCAGTCTGGATACTCTCCGTTAAAGAAAATTTGGAGCCGTTCACAAAACGAACGTCCAATCAGCGTTGGCTTTGAGGCGGGTTGAGGTCTGACGCAACGGGAAGCGCGTCAGTTCAGTCTAAACAACATGGCGGTTTCAGCCGATAAAACTAGCGTTAGCGCGGCTATCGAGCAAGTTTATCGGAATTACAGAGTATTTCTTTGCTGAGCTAACGAGCCTTTACCTGCAGCAGCAAGAGTAGCCTGGCTTGTGGTTGTGTTTTCGTCGTCGCTCGTAACAGAGCGACGACGAATCTGATTGGTTCATTTGGCCCGTCTATCACCAACATAGGCCAATCAGCTAACCAGTATTTTCGCCCCTTCCCAAAATTACTTCAACGGAAGGTTTCCAGATGGATATGCGGAGCAAATCTATCTGGCGGAGTCAGGTAAAACATATATACCATATAAACCAGAGTAAGTAACCTTGGTCGCCAGACATGGCTAATGCAGTCCTCTCTCTTAGCATTTTGTGAATGGGCGACCACCATTAGAGTTTCCCAATCCTGTAGCTGCTATCCCTGTGGGTAAGGGTTAGGGTTAGGGCATTTCTCCAATGTTAGATCAATAAAGCCTATCTTATCTTAAACAAAGGCAACACCAGGGAGGCTGCTAAAAACCTCTGATGAAATGGTTTGTGGTTCAAATTTATACAATGCTGTTGACAGAGAAATCTTTATTTTATTTCAAAAGTGCTTTATTGATATTGACATACACTTATGACTGCTATGCCTTTATGTAAACGACATGTCTCAATGAGACCTCCACACTAAACATTCAATCACCACTGTCCCTATGGTGTGTGAAGATTACCGTTCATTTTTATGTCTTTTCAAAACATAAGAATCTGAAAAGTAAAACAATATGGTGCTTACCCACTGGCTCATCCTACCCCACCCTCCTATATAGACATACAGGAAATGCCTACACACTCATTCATGAAGGCAATGTAGGGAAACCAATTAACCAAAGTCATGTTTTTGGTCTGTGAAAGGAAACCGGAATACCCAGAGATAATTATGCATGCACAGGAAGAACATGCAAACTCCATGCAGAAAGACCTCAGAACAGAATTTTAACTTAGGATACTTTGTGCTCAGCAACCAGGGCACCAACCGTGCCACTGTGCAGCACAGACAACATAATACTTGGGGTGTGGGGTGGGGTGGGGGGGGGGGTACTAAAAACAAACAAACAAACATGTAAATCTCTTTTATAGCAAGATCTACGTTACTCAAGTGCAATTTTGGGGTGCAGACAAAGCATAGAACCAATTAAAAATAAAACAAAGTGCCTTGAGTACCCACATGTGTAGCTGCAGGTCACACTTCCAGTAATTAATGGGTACCAATAACTCAATACCACAGCCAGGGCACTAGGGGCCATTTAGAAACTTCACATTACAGACACATTGATTTCTCTGAGGACACTGAGGTCCATCCAGTTCGGCCGTGTGGTTGGTGTTGCCATAGATACAGTACCGGTTGCAGAAAGAGTCTTTAATTGCTTGATTAGTCTTTGAAAGGGCAGTAATAACAGCATGGTGTAACATTATGAACACATGACTTGTCTGCCAAAAACACTACTGATATTCAAAGTCAGGATATATCAGTACTAATCTCCAACTTGAGGCTGTTGGCAGGCTACCAATTTACTTGCCATGTGTGTTTGTCAGGTTTGTCACGTCATGCATGTATGAATGTTCAATGAACCGATTTGCTGCAGTGATGTGGAATTATGTGCGTTTTCAGGAAGTGTGTGCATGAATGTGAACAGCAGGGCTTTGCTACCATGCATTTATTTTCCTTGTGTCACTATGTGGCCTTGTTTACTGTCTGATAACTGTTCATATATAAAATGCCAAAAGCAAAATCTAATTGATGTATTTAAAATGCAGTCTGTGACATTATTTCTTTCCACCCAGTGTTCCTTCTGGCTGTTACATCAGTTGCTCAGAGAGCTTTGATGTCTGTTTTCTTCCCTCTGACCCACATCAGCTCTGTATTTTGTATGTTGAATTAACTCATTATTTATTAGGAAAACATTATGCCTTGTCTTAAAATAGATTTGCTTGCGTACTTTACCCTATCATCTCTTTTATATTAATTTTTTTTAAATGAATTAGTACATAAAAAACAATCAAGGCTCCAAATACATTTTTACGTAAATACTTTTTTTGTTCTAGGTATTAAATAGATTTAGTTGTGTAGTTCATTGTATGTTCTCTTTTATATTGAATGGCTGACATATCCAACCCAAACCATTCTGTTGATATTCAAATAAATAAATAAATCAAGGTTTTTTTTATGTAAATACATATATTTTTGTTCTAGATTTTTTTTTTTCATTTCAAGATAATACAAGCGTTGAATACACCTGAGAAGATTATTACTAGCTTGGATTATTTGACATAACTGCAATATTATTATTAGGAAAAAAGACTTCTGAATTGTAACTTATGAAACAATGTTTTCCTCCATAACAAATTAATTTGACTTTCCACATCCCGAGAGCCAGCTTCTGCAGCTGTGGATCAGACCTTTAAGGTCCCCACCCTCAGCTGCCACCCATCGCACAATGCACCCGACCCCTTTGGCCCCTCAGACAGGTGCTGAGCCCATTGCAAGGGGGACCTATGTTTCCTCTTCGGGCTATGCCCAGCCGGGCTCCATGGATGAAAGCCCGGCCACCAAGCGCTCGCCAGCCTGCCCCACCTCCAGGCCTGGTTCCAGAGTGGGGCCAAGGGAACATTGTTTCCAAATATGTTTTTCTTCATAAGGGGTCTGTAGGCTCTACTTGGTCTCATCGCTCATCTAGGGCCTATCATCTTGGGTGACCCTACTAGGGGTATGAAGCCCCTAACAGCATAGATCGTCGGGTCATTGGAACACTCAAACCCCTCCACCACACTAAGGAGAAAGCCCAGGGGAAGGGAGGAGCCCTGCTCCTAGGAGCCCTCCTCCAAGTGGAGGAGTTTAAGTATGGTATGTTGGGGCCTTGTTCACGAATGAGTGACAGATGGAGCGGGAGATTAATAGACAGATTGGTGCTGCATCTGCAGTGAAGCATGTGCTGTACTGGTCTGTTGTACTGAAGAGAGAGCTGAGTCAAAATGCAAATTTCTTGATTTACCGGTCGATCTATGTTCTCACCCTCATCTATGGTCATGAGATTTGGGTCGTGACTATAAGAACGAGATCCCAGATACAAGCAGCTGAAATGAGTTTTCTCCCTAGTGTGTCTGGGCTCTCCTTTAGAGATAGGGTGAAGAGCTCAGTCACCCGGGGAGGACTCAGAGTAGAGCCGCTGCTTCTTCACGTCGAGAGGAGGGAGTTGAGGTGGCTCGGGCATCTGGTTAGGATGCCTCCTGGATTCCTCCCTGGTGAGATGTTCTGGGCATGTCCCACCGGCATGAGACCCAGAGGAAGACCCAGGACACGCTGAAGAGACCATGATTCTCGGCTTGCCTGGGAACGCCAGGCTGGGCCCCCCCACTAAGGCTACTACCCCCGCGACCTGACCCCGGATAAGCGGAAGAAGATGGATGGACAAATACATTTGTATTCCAGTTGTTTTGTACGGAATCTTGGGGGAAAAAGATTTTGGGACAAGCCTGTGCAAATTCTTAGCTACCCAGGTTATTGCAAGAGCAAGCAGGTTTAAATCAGAGGCAACCGGACTTTCATTCAGTTCTTTCTGAAACTGTTTTGATGTCTTTGTCAGTTCTGGTGGCTCACACTCGAGCAACCTGTAGTTGGTGTACAGCTGTTTTTAAAGACATGGAGGCCCATCTTCCTAGACACATTCTAATTGCATCTGACTTAGACCCTAGAATGTGCCTAGGAGGATAGGCCTCCATGTCCTTTAAAACAGCAGACAATTTATCACGGTTTAATTTTTTTGTTTACAAAAAGTTAAAATTTTAATAGATGCGCAAATTTGAGTTCCACTTTATTTTCATGTTCTGCGCCTCAGTAAAATGGAAGAATGTTGATTTTTGCCCGTCACTGGCACGTCAGCATTTTGAATCTTTTCTTCAAAATTCCCGGCAATAACATAAGTTAAACGATTTCAAACATTGCATTGCTAGCAAATTTGCCTGTAGACTGAAAACCATCCTTTTCAACCACATTTCTTCACCTGGTGAGGCTGAAGATGTGCTTACACTCTACAGTAGTCGCCTCATGCGTTGATCTGCCTCCACCCTGACCTCTTTCAATAAATAACATTCGGATGTATCTCCCTCCGCTCAGAGAGAGAACAACGACAACCTGTCGACGGGGGAATAGAGAGCTCCATTCAGCTGAATGAATGAATCCCCACAGAGCATTTTGCTACGGAGACACGGCAAAAATCTGAAGTGGCTACAGCCCTACTGTAAATCATGATGCCTCCCAGTGCTCTCTGCCTGCCTCTATTGTGTCGGCCCTTTTCGCTTTGCTGCCCATGTGTCAGAACGGCTCACGTCCCCGGCATGAAACATCTCTCCCCTGGCTGCTGCCTCTTTCTGTGAGCTTCACACAGCTGTCTGTTTCGCTTCCTCTAACATAGAGCCCATACCCTTCACCCTCTTTCTTTCTCACTTTGTCTTGAACCATCAACCTCTTGCTTTCACCCCTATGCATCTCTTCCTCACAGTGATTTTCTGCTTGCTGAATATGCAGTGCAGAATGCATGGTGTTGTAATAATGTCTAAATGTGCAGTAGCGCCCAGTCTGTAAATTAATCAAAAAGAGCAGAAAGGATCTCACAAGGTAAGCACATTTTAAAGCCAACAATCTATAATTATTGCAAGCATGAACCACAAATGAATCTTAAAATGTTTACAGTTTTACAAAGTTGAGTTATGTTTAACTTTTTTTAAAACAAAGAAGTCCTATGTAGCTCTGCCTCTCTTTAAAAAAATATATAGGTCAGTTTGATCTATAGATGATATACTGTACCTATATCTATATCCACATTGTCTGATGGACTAGTGTTGAACATATGACACAGACTTATTCGAATGAGAATTGTCAATTTGATGTGGAGAGAGCACCCTCCGGAAAAAGGGTGGAGTGAGCACCTTCCCCACACATATCATCTATGCAGAAAGCATAGGTGAGAACCGTGAAAGCAAATATGTGAAGAAGACAAACCAACAAAAACTTTGTCGCTATTGAGAATGCATTTTCCCCAGGATCATAAAACAACCAGAGTTTTGTGTTAAAGGGAAGGGACAACCTAAAGCTGACACAGCACAGTTTATCCTCTCACTGGGAGAAATACCTGAATCAGAGGGTCAACACCCACACCACTGAGATGGGAATATAAGTGAAACTTGCATAATAATTTGCCGATAAGCATTCTGATGACAGCTTTTAAGAGGAATGTGATAACCTACATTGGCATTCAAGTAACAATGCAACCAAAAACCAGAACAGAAATTCCATCCACATGAATGCTGGTGCAATTGTAGTTATTTTATTTACTATAATTTCTATCACAACTATCATTAGCGTTGTGGTGAATTACAGGTGGACTGGGCTTTGCTTTCAAGCATAGCATAATCCTTCTTTAACAGCTTTCAGCTGCAATCTTGCATATTTCTTGACTTTGATATTGGAAATTAATAGAACCATTTTGAAGTACAACCCTAAATACAAACAAAAGAGAAATTATGAAACTGATGATTCTTCCACATAAAAAAAAGAGAGAATATTACAGGAGACAGATTGTTCTGCTGCAGGAGGAATCTGTCATAGAAAGGACAGTGAGATGTACAGAGCTATGTGCGTATTCAAAGCTTAAAATTTACTGGAAAATAAATGGAATGCTAACTGAGTATAATTACATAGAACATAAAATCTGTAAAAACTTCCACAGGTACTTTGTTTGTCCTAGAAACCAAATAGCCTCTGTCTGCAAAACCCTCTCCCTTGAGATCACATGTTCCACACTGTCCTCTTTTGGAGAATCAGCAAACTGCATGCTCTGAGCTGAGCATTGAAACCCACAGGGATGTAAGGAAGAGAGGGAGAGGGGGGAAACACAGATGGGTAGACCATCAGAATGGCAGATATCCCTTTTTGTCTGCACTGTAAATGTTTTAGAATATAGATTAAGTTGCTATGTGATGTCAGTATGGATGACAATGAAAACGAAATGTTTAAAGAAAAAAACAACAACTTTTTTTCCACTTGCGCACATAAATGCACACAAACACACATTCAGACAGACAGAGGTTATAAAAAGCCTTGTTTGTGTAGTTGGCAGTAAACAGATGGATATTTGTAGTCTGGATTTAAACACAGTGACTTTCTCGGCTTCTGTAACTGTAACAGACCGCTCTGCAAGATTGATGCTCTGAATAAACTGTGAAGTCTCTTTCTCACCCTGTGTTCATGTGTTTGCCGCGAGTTAACCGTAATGTTATATTCTCAGTGTTTGTGTAGTCCAGCTTTGGGAGTTGCGAGTAATAATCAGTGTCCGCCGAGACCATATAGCAGAGGCTTCCCATCAGGGCGAAGCCCCTACCTTGCATCAAGGCAGCACGCTCTATGTCTTGGCAGAATGATAAATGGCTCTACTGGGAATAAGAAGTCACATCTTAGTCTTTTTGCTTTTTTTTCCCCTCACAAGGATCTGAAAACAGGACTGCATCCATTTACAATGTACTACATCGACTTGGTAGAATGCCACACAGGTAACAACACTGGCCAGTGATGTTATGTAACAAGCAAAGCTGGGATGTAAATATATTTAGACAAGCAATCTAACATGCACACTTCTGATGCATTTATAATTTACATGATTAGCCTTGCAAAATCTCATAACTCTTCTGTTAAGAGGAAAAACTGTGTACGTTTCATCTCACATTTAATCAACAGCTATATTTTTAGGTTTAACAGGGTGTTCATACTTTTAGCTCTGTAGATTATCATCCTTATTGAGAAACATAATAAGATTATTTCTTTCTAAGGGTACATTTTGAGGCAAAACCTCCATAACAGACTCTGGACAATACCCTTTTTCTTCAACCTCAGCACATGCACTTTTACTGTCTCAGAATTAGTTCTGAAAAAAATTTTAACTATGTGAAATTAGATAGTTTTAAATTAAAGACCTGTTTTAGTGGTCACAAACAGAATAAAAGTTGAATAAATCTCAAACTTAATGTTTGATTTATAAAGTTAACAGCTGACAAGTCTCAGTATTTAAATTGTATTGAATATCTCAAAAAAGACAAAAACAAAAAAATGACTGCAGCTTAATACTGGGCATCCTTGTTGAATGGATGCAACTGGATGTCTCACTTTTTTTACATATAATAAGCCTGGGGTGAGGACTTCACTGCACTACTGTAAAGAAGCTATCAAACTGTTTTCCAAGGATATGATCTCTAAATTGGGCTGTACAGGGGAGCAGTGGGCAGCGCTGTTGTCATGCAGCAAGAAAGTCCTGGGTTCAGGTCCTACTCTTGCCCTGGGTCTTTCTGTATGGAGTTTGCATGTTCTCCTTGTGCATGTGTGGGTTCTGTCCGGGTACTCCAGCTTCCTCCCACAGTCCAATAATATGACTGTTAGGTTAATTGGCCTCTCTAAATTCTAATTAGTTGTGAGTGTGTGTGAGAATGGTTGTTTGTCCTGTTTGTCTCTGTGTTGCCCTGTGATAGACTGGCAACCTGTCCAGGGTGTACCCCGTCTCTCGCCCAGTGAACACTGGAGATAGGCACCAGCACCTCTCATGACCCCACATTGGATGGACGTGTTATAAAATGGATGGATGATCTATAAATCCATCTACTGGTTTATTTTTATTTTATTTTTTTACCCTAAAAAGTCATGATACGTTTGTATGGTCAGTCAGTGTTTTGGTCTTAGACACTAGCCAACATATAACTTTGTTGCAGCTAATTATTGTGAGTAAATGTGGAGAGTGAACAAAAAAAAGAAATTGGATAGGTTTTTCTGTGTTGAAATATTTATTATCCTCTCCAACAGATTTCTTCAGTCTGTTGAATTGTAGGTAGACTCAGCCTTCGCACAGTGTATCAACAAGTGTAAGTTTGACAATCATAACTGGTTGCTCACATACAAAAGAGAAACATCAGGCTATAAACTAACTATCAGTGCTCTGAATGTTACCTGTTTAGTCTGCTTTAATCGGACTTTGGTTCATTTGCTCAGCAGTTTGTTTCATTTTGGGTTGTGTGAATGCTGGATCTACTCTGAGTACTCTAACTCTGATGCGGACCAAAAAAGTGGACTCGGGTCCGCCTCAAGACCAATCTTGGCCCGGTTGAAGTGAAGTCTGGAGTGGTTTGAATGCAAATGGGAATGCCAAGGGGACCAAATCCCGCTGCAAAAGCAGGAAGCAGAGTAAAGGGCAAGGCGGTCTGGGTAAATATTATTGTAACTGAGCAATACTACTAATGAAGGATTAATGTATTGCAATTACCTTGCTCGACATCTGTGCAACTGTGACATCAGTATGATGAACTTGTATGCACCACTGCTCGCGCGCTGCTACCTCGTACAAGGCCGTCTTACGTACTTTGTCTAAAATATAACAATCTTCGTGGACATCTGATTCGTCCTCTGCTTACACCGAACCCACTGCTGAATTGTGTTTGTCTGCTACACTTGCCAAAGACAACATGGCAATAAGTTGGCTAAAATCTGTTGCAAGTTCATTTTGTTTACATTTTGACGAAAAAATAAGTTGTGCTGTGTTGTTAATCAGTTGTTCTTCCTCTTTGTTTTTTGGTACAACGCCACCACAGAAAGGTCTATTTGGTCAAGAAAACCATCATTTCAAACAGAAGTATTTGCATAATGTTGTAACAAATGTTTTTTCGTGTACCGTTGAAGTTTTTATACACTGGTTAAACACAGTGTGGTATGATATACTATACAAATTGTTCCCATTGTTGGATATTAAATCAGACACAACTTTTCCAAGGAAAATTTCCAAGGAACTCTATTTGCTTGATGCCAGATAAACAAGAGGGAAATTATTATTTTTTTTTAACTAATAAATACTTTTAACTTTCTTCAAATTCAGAAATTTACAAAGATGTACTTAGTATTTGGTAGAATGTCCTTAAAAATGTAGGACTTGAGCCAAAACTTTTGGGTATCCTTCCATAAACTTGTTCATATTCCAGAGACAGAACTGGTGCATAGAGTAAGTTTTGTAAGTCGCCATGCTCACAAACCGTTTAGGCTCTCTCTACAAGTTTTCAAAGCTTTAATTTCCTTGCTGACAGATTCAGATGTTGCTTCAACTTTTCCATGTAATGTAATGTTCTGTCCTCACTAAGTCATCTCTTTTGTAGACCACACTAGTCTCTCCTCTAGCAAAGCACACCTACAACAGTATGCTGCCAATCCCAGACTTCAGATTTGGGATGGTTTCTCAGTGTTGCAAGCTTCCCCTCTTTTCCCTACAAGTATAATAATGGTCTTTATAGCCAAACACTTCAAATCTTGTTTCATTAGATCACAGGACAAGACCAAAATGAATATACTTGTCTCTGTATGCATTAACAAACAGGAATACTTTTGGAATAATAGGTTCTTCCTCGCCATGTACCCATTTGGTACAGACTGGGGTAATGAGATTTTCTTAGCACTCTAGCCGTCCTCTTCTTCTCATAAACATGAACACGTTTTGCTTCTTGTGACTCTCAGCTATGTTCAAAGTCTACGGCAGGAGCAGCAGAGCTACAATGAACGGCTAACCGCTAACTTAGCCGCTATGCTCACCGGATACATAAACACTTGAAGTGCGCATGTGTAACCAGCAAGAGGAAACTCAGAAGGAACGAGCACACACAATGGCGTTACGTATTGGCATGTGGGACAACCAATGGATAATGCGATTCCACCGGAACTTGAGGGACAGAGTGGGGTGAGTATGTGTGGTGGCCGAGCAGTGTCCATGTTATTTTGAGCAACAGAAAACTAATGAGTCCAACAATGTCACCTATTTTAAACTAGAAACAGGTTTGATATTGCATGGGGTGAGCAGTTTATTTAAAACCAACAAGATTAAAAGTTTAACGATTTTATTACGATAAAATTAAACCCCAAAAACTGTACAGTGCATGATGCCTAAAAACCCTTACTAAAAGTGCAACCGCACATTATATTGGTTAAAGGTCCAGCACCAAAACTAAAACATCCAGCGGTCTCAGCAGTCCAAGGGTAGTGAGGATCAGCCGCTCCCACTTGGGACTCCTCTGCAGTCCACATCCGAGCTCTTGGTTGAGCCAGTGGGGCCAGCGTCTCCCCCAAGCCTCTCCTCCATCCTGCCCTCGTCCCTAGCTTGGGTGGGTCCGCCTCCATGCAGCCAATGTGTGTAGCAATGTAAGTGGCCGGTCCCGACTCAGGTGCGCCTCACCCCTTTACGGCCTCGCTGCTCCTGGTCCTGGGGTTTACTTTTGCCTCCACCCACTCTGGATCTGCTGCCTACCCATCACTGATCATTCTCGCCGTGGTGCCGGTGGACGTCGCTTCCCTGACGATGCCTCTGCTGGTTCCTCCCAATCACATCTCGGCTGCTGCCCGGGCGTCTGCTGCTTCTTCACCACTTGCTCTGTCTCTCTGTCTCTCTCCTGTGGCTACCCATTTTCTTCTTGTCTCCCATCACCCATGATGGGATACACCTGTGTAATTAGTCACTGGCCAGAGGGCGGGAGTAGGAACTGGTGATTCCTTCAATAAGCATGCACAAAAATATACAACAACCATGCAACAAACCTAAGCTAAAACCAAAACATGCGCATAAAACAGCCACGTTCCTACATATGTAACATCTAAAAAAATTTGACAAATCCATGCCATTTGGACTGAACAGCAAAGATTGGTCAGAGTTTTTACAGGCCTGCAGTTTCCACAGAGAATACTTTTTATTAAACTTCTTTTTGTGAATACACAATGTATTAACTACTTTCAGGATGGAAGGACAATTTTACCCAGTATAACAATAAGTGTTTCTGAACATGATTACCAACTATGGCTATAAATCAGAGGCAATAGGACTGTCGATTAGTTTTTCTGAAAACGTTTCAACACCTAGTCCAGGAGTCTTTGTCAGTTCTGGCAGTTCGCACTGGAGAAACCTGCAGTTGCCGTGTTGCTGTTTTTAAGCACATGACGGCCCGTCCTCCTAGGTGCATTCCAGGTCAGATGCAAATCAATGACCCACCCATCACTGTCCTGGGTCGTTTGAGGCTATTCCTTGGTGTGAGTGGCGTATTTGGTCACCCGAATCATGATGGGACTGTCTACGTCATCTCTTTGGAATGAGTTGGAGTACAGAGTTGTACACACTGGGGAGTTGGAAGCTAATCCTCCCCCTTTGTTCAGTATTAGCTTTTCTCTTTTGACAAAGAGGGCTTATTTCACCCCTTCTTCAAACCATGTTAAAACATTTTCAGTTGCCTCTGATTTAAGCCTGTTTGCTTTTTAATGGAGCTGTACATTTCTAAGATTCACTGTAAATGTTCACTTTTCTACTAATATACTGTATTGCTGTTTTTTACTTAGTTAAAAGTTGTGATGCTTTAACACTGATTACAAAGATCTGAAACCTAATTAATATAGTAAATTTGAAGCAAGTAATCATCATTTAGAACATCTGTTGTGGAAAATGTGTATGTACAGTAAGGGTGCAGCAACCAGCCAAAATAAACAAAAACTGTATGCAGTAATTATATTGCCCAGCATGCTCCTTGTCCATGTGCCCCTGGCTGGTAATAACCTTTAGCTAATTACCATTTTTTCCCCTGCATCTTAATATCAGTTCATAAAGCAAAGCAGTGCTAATTAGGGACAGGGTGTGAGATGATATCCAATTAGGGGTCTGTCTCTTGTCTCTAAACAAGTCAGCTGACTTGATTCATCTTTACCTCATGCTATGTGGTTGGAGGGAGTAGGTTTCATTGAAAGGATGGACTGTGCTCCCACTTTTAGATCGTCTAACCTTTCAGCCAATAAATAAGGGCAGACATGAAAATTAACAGCAAGGTTACAAGCCAATAAAGGCATCGGCATTTTAATTGTCAGACATATTTTCTCATTTCATGCAGCAAATGCTTTTGCTCACTACATATTTTTTTTACACAGCGCCAAATCAGACTGGATGTATATTTAGAGTTAGCTTTTTTTGTGTGTGTCTAAACATGACCCCAGATCACATTCCTTTACAATACCTGCAAGTAACACAAGAATGCCTGTGGCCTGCTGGTCATTTCCTTTTTTAGGAGATGCTGGTGGGCACCAAACAGGGTCCTTTACAGACTAGAATCAGATTAGTGTCATGGGGCCAGCTGCCGTGAATGGGTGTCATGTTGGTAGGTGTCGGAGAGCAGGGTCCGCCTGTCACCACCCCGTGTCATTTCAGTCTGATTGCCACGTTCCCGCAGACATCAGAGACTTGCCGATGTAATCTGCAGTCATTCAGCGGTGACCTGCGGAAATGGAGACCGATGCCAGCGCTGAGACTGAAAGAGACTGAATGAATTGGTTGGCCCTTATATTTATCTACCTGACACTGTGAACTCTGAAGAACCTGCAGAAAGCCATCACTCCTCCGCCGTATTCACACAGAATCCTGACACATTTAAAAGTACTGGCAGCAGTAGTGGCACATTAAAGGCTTGAGATAGAGGAGCACTTGGCTAATTGGTGAAATGATGCATTAAGACATAAGCCCGACTAACTGCAAGAACTGCTCAGCATTTTGCTGAATTGCAGTGTAAGCTCTTGAGGTGCTGGTAAATGGTCAAATGGATTTGGTCTGCTTCTGATTTGAATTATGATGAACGTATCTGAACATAGCCTTACTCTGCTTATAACAATCTATTGAGAAATATTGTTATTATTTGTTCCCAACCGGACCATATTATTTATTATTACAAGCTGCAACACATGATCAGAGCATATTCCACATTAAACACCAGCATTTAAAAGCAGAAACACAATAATGAGGCGGTCATCCTATACATGTAAATGAAAGCAGATGCTGCATATGCATTTAAATAATAAGATAACCTGAGTAAATGCAAAAGCATATTTAAATAATAGTACTTTCATTTGAGTGACCCAAACCAAACTGCTATGATGTGAAAAAGCCTCTTGAACACAATGATCAGGTTATCACAACTAGAATCACACATTTGTGATAACTTCCAAATGACCATCTCACAACACTATGGATGATTTTTGATCCAATGCTCTTTGCAGCACTGTTTCATATCAGTCATATTGCATGAATATGAACAGCTTGTTAAAGGTCATACCCACCCATCTCAATCAGGTTTTGAGACAGACTTATAGAGGTCACTCTGAATCTTGAAGTGTAGTTAAGCTTAAGGTCACATAACAATGGGTTACCATTCTCCCTTTGAATTTTGTGGTAAAATTCAAAATTAATGGTGTCATCAATTATGACAAGTCATCTAGGTCATGAAGCAACAAAGCGGCAGCAAACCATCACACTAACATCACCATGTTTAATTGCTGGTCTGAAGTTATTTTTTCTATGCTGTGTTAGTTTGAATTTGAGAGGTAACAGCACATACACCTTCTACGTAATTTTTTGTGTAAGGGCAAATATCCTAATTTTGAGAGTATGGACATTCCTGAACCAGAGAAAGTATTTTAAATTTCACCATGATTTGTCGTCCTCTTTTCAAATGGAAACAATTTTGCATTTCATTTCAAATATCAATTTCCCACACTTGTAAGGGAGAGTGTGAGGTGCAGTATTAGAGTTGCCAGATATCCAGTGTGGAGTTTTCTTAGTCAGCAATAATTTGAGGAGACATTTCATCAACTGGTGTTTTTCCACTGTATTATGTCAAGTCCAAAGTCAGTGCAGTTGTCTACTAGGACTTTTTAGAACACTCCATCCTCTTCTCTAGAATACACATACATCTGACGATGCTTTTCCTTCATTCACCCTGAGTGAATGTAGCCTTGGCCAGGAGGAATCAATGTCATCAGGTGGCATCCACCGTTCACTGGCTGTTTCGACCCTGAACCACAACAGCCTCCCGTTGGTGGGTCGGCAGTGATGGCCAAGTCACTGCCCATCTCCTCCTCCTGGCTTCCAGCTAACCTCCTCTCTCCTACTCCATAACCAGCATGAGGCCTTTTCTGCTGCCTCCCCCATCCTGCGAGCTGCAACCTTTCTTTCCCTCCCTCCCAGCCCAATGGCTGTGAACATTCTCCATACCGACTGGGCAGGGAACCCTCGACAACCGACCTCGACTGGGAACAACCATGACTGCCATCCCTTCTCTCTGCACTCATTCAGAAGGTCTTGATACTTCACACTTTTCCTTTCAAAGGCCTGTTCACATCCCTCTTCCCATGGGACTGTTAGTTCAATAAGGATGATCTTCTTCGCTTCTTCCGACCACAGTACCACATCTGGCCTCAGGGATGTCTGGACAAACTGTGGGAACTTCAACCTTCCCCCCAGGTCAACCTTCATTTCCCAGGATTGGGCCTTCTGCAGTAGACTAGGTTTTGCTGTAACTGCGGTTGGTGGCTTTTCCCCTTCCCTTCAATTGGATTGATGTTACCTTTGGATGTTTTTGCCGTTTCTTCTTCCTCTCCTGCTCTAGGGTGTTAGCAAGTGTCATGAGCACCTTGTCATGGCGCCACCTGTATCTTCCTTGGGCAAGTGCAATTTTACACCCAGACAGGATATGCGCCATGGTCCCTTTCTCCCCACAGAGCCTGCACAGTGGGCTCTCAGAAAGTCCTCACCTGTGTAAATTTGCTGGAGTCGGAAGTGTGTCATACACTGATCGCAGTAGGAAGGAAATACGAAACGGCTCCAACCTCCACAGCTCTGCCCAAGTAATCTTACGCTTGGGGAGGTCCCACTTGGTCCAGGCTCCTTGGGAAGAGAGCGCCACAGCCTTTGACCTTCGCCCTTCCTCCTCCATACTTCTAATCTCCTCCTGAATCATTACTCTTCTGTCCCTGGTTCCGGCCTTACTCCACTGTTGGAAATGGGATGTTCCAAGACCCTGTCTTCCTGTGCATGGTGCCCCAATGATGTCACGGATCTTCAGCATACTTTCCGCCTGTGTGACTGTTGCCTCAGCCCATGTTGATAGAGCCATGCTTTAAATTTCCCTGGAAGTCCTGACTTCTCGATCCTCCTCAACCATTCCTCTGTCTGCTTCTCTGTATTGACAATGTTGTGTCGATCGGCCAGTGAGCTATCAAACCACTTTCCGAGACACTTAATTGGGTTTTCCTCCACTGATGGAATCACTTCCCCTTGCACATGCAGCCTAAACTTGTTGGTCACCTTCCCATTTCTGATCACCATGCTTCGGGATTTCTTTGGCTTAAACTTCAGTCTAGCCCAAGTTGCCATTTGGTCCAGAGCTGTTAACTCCCATCTCGCCTCCACATGGGTTCTAGTTGTCACAGTAAGGTCATCCATATAACCCCTTATTGAGGGTTGTTGGATGCCTGACTCCATCTCATTACAAGCATTGTAGAGATCGCTTTATTTCCCTTGCAGTACTTTGCCTCTACCCACACTGCCCAAAGTACCAATGCATGCTTTAATGAACATGATGACTCTGTGCTAGATTGGCCTGCAAACTTGCTTGACCTGAACCCCATAGAAAATGTATTGTTTAGTGTAAGTATTGTTTAGTGGAAGATAAAAAACAGACCTAGCATTGCTGATGATCTGAAGGCCACTGTTAAAGAAATCGGGACTTCCTTAACTCCTCAGCAATCCATATGCAGATCACGTTAATGATAGGCCACATACATTTTACAGTAAGATGACATTTCTGTATCAAAAGTCCTTTTTTATTGGTCTTATCAAATATTATAACTCTCTGACAAGCAAGATTTTTTTCAGATTTACACTATAATCTTTAAAATGAGCAGAAATGAACACATGAAATATATCATTAACATATTATTGAGTTTAATTTTTGTAATTACTGAAACAAGTTCATTTAAATTATATTTATAGCACATTATTTAATATATTTTCTTGAACATGTACATCTGTCCTTGCAAATAACCTTAAAGGAGGAATAAGTAATAGTGTCACCCAGTGTTTCGAATCTCCTCTTACTGGCTCCCATGTTTACTAATGCTGTTTAGCCAACATACAATACCAAATGCTCTGTTTTGGGGACCCTGGGAACTCTCATATGATTGGCTCACGAACCAGGAAGTAAACACAGGCTACACACTACACCAAAGTAGTTCCGGGGTGTCCCTCTAGGTTTGAAAGGAGAGAAACTTGACTAAGGCATTGTCAATGAAGAGGAACGGATATTTATAGGGAATGTTACTTGCATTCAGGGTGACAAATGAAAATAAGTTTGGTTAATTTTACAGTAAATTTCTTACTTATTGCTCGGTTAATGTCCCTCCCCAACAAGCCTAAGGAGAAAAGCATGTATTTTCTACTAGCATATTAATATATTCAACTGTATTTCATTGTTAGAGCAAACATTAACATAATTATTTGCTTGGCGATGATCCAGCCAACTTCAGTATCTGTAGTTTGGCTTTCTTTACCTCCCTGACCGTGACCTGAGGCCATTGCATTCTCAATGGCCTCCTAAAAAGGGTTTTTGGGCCCAATTGACACAGAGGGAACTTTTCCTCTTCATTTGGACATTATATTACCTCCAGCAATGAATTACATCAGCATGCTTGAGTTAAAATCCCTTTCAGGCTCCTAAAGATAATCTAAAAGACACGGCAGTCAGGCCCATCCCTTGTTTCGCATCCAATCAGGGATCTATAGGCCTTGAGATGCTAGAAAACTTGGCAACTGCTTTAAAAAAAAATTCTAAAAGGTCTAAAGACCAAAAAGGTGTTTAGCCTTTACATGACTCACATAATAAAAAATAAATGTTGGCCTCTGTAAAATAAGCCAATTTAATCACATGTTCATCCATCTATCCATTTTCTGACCCGCTTAATCCCACATGGGATCGGGGGGGTTGCTGGTGCCTATCTCCAGCGTTCACTGAGCGAGAGGCAGGGGATATTCAATACATTTGAATATTAATGGAAAAAAACAGTAAGTCATTTCACAGTAAAACACACTAGAATTAATAATTACACAGAGATTTATATTTTTGAGCTTTTCTTTCTGTTAAATATGGTGAATTGTTATGGAGGACCAATCCTGCCATAATTAAAAATACATACAGAAAAAAATATAATTTAATATAGATATTAAATATATAAAATAATGATATAAAATTGCTTGAAAAAGTAGCTAATAATATGAATTTGTGCGCCATTAAATGTGACAAAATAATAAAAAAAGATATTTCTTCAACAATTGATCAATTATTCATCAAAAAATATATATTTTAACTTACACTTATATTTCTACTTCTTGCTTTTATGCTGACTTATTTTTAACCCACTTGTTTTCTGTTATACATTTTGATTGAAGTCTTTATTTTCTCTTTGTGTATTTATTGCAAGTGGGTCTTTTTGTTCCGTATTTGCAAAAGACCACAGAAAAACATTTCAGATCCCAATCATACAGCGTTCTAAGTCTTCCAGTCTATTAGCATCTTCCCTTGAGAGGTCGGACACTGAAAGTCTGCCTGCTGAATTTGACATTACTAAACAATGCTTTATGGCAGGGAAAAGCTTTTAAACTTTTGGAAATAGAAAATATTTGGTAATGTTTCACATTTTAGTTTGGGTTGAGCAAAACATTTGCATTTTGATTCTGTGTTTGGATTTATTTGCTATGAAAGAGAGATCTTCGCGGAGGACAAGAGTGTCTAAAGGATCAATGAGTGATATTTCACCACTAGGCAGAGCTTAAGCACTGTTTGTAGACTAAAACAAGATGTGTATTAAGCCACACATTTGTCTAACTCGCTCCAGCACTCAGCATTTCCCCTCCTCCACATTCAGCTGGTATGAGACTATTTACAAAGGATAAATACACAGCAAATCAGAATCACCTTTCTGTTTCAAATGCAACTGCCTACAGTTCAATATTAAAGGAAAGATTGGTAACCCTAAATTACATTGCATTATAAAAACATTCATACCCTTTAAATATATGTATATTTTTTCACTTTACAACCACAAACTTTTGTGTTTGTATTTTATTGAGATTTTATGTGACAGACTAACCCTACGTAGAGCAAAAGTGTGAAATAAATGCAAAAGCATAAGTGCTTTTCTATTTCTTTAGAAATAAGACAATACCTAAGGCATTTTGGTCCAGTTAAAGTCAAGCCCTGAATACAATTGAGAATCACTTAAAAATTGCTTTTCATAGATGCTTACAAGTTCAGTTTGACAAAGCTTGAACTATTTTGCAAAAATGTGCAAAAGTTTCGGACCTTAAATGTGCAAAAGTTTCGGACCTTAGATGTGCAAAGCTGGTAGACACACGGCCCAGAAGACTTGCAGTAAAAGTTGGTATTGCCCATAAGGCCTGAATAAAAATGCCACTACACTTTCTAGATTTATACTTTTGTAAAATGTAAAAATATATATCAATTGCTCTCCACAGCTACAGAATTATGCACTACTTTGTGTTGATATTGCACATTAAATCCCAATGAGACGTTAAAGCATATGACTGTAATATACAATTTCTCAGAACATTTTAAAAAGTTCAAGAAACGTCCATATTTTTGAAAGGCATTATATGCAGACTGGTTTGTTTTGTATTAATACTGATGCATGCAACGGAGCGTGCTGAAATAAAAGAAAAATACCGGTTAATTATGGGGCAGAGTCATTTAATTAACTATTTTTGTGATCTTAATTCTATCATATATATTGTTTAAGTAAATAATCATCATTTGGAATACTTTCAGATGAGTACTATCTGTCCATTACAATAAGTGTGCAATGCTGTAAAGACGAGTGGTTTCAGTCTCTTCTGGAATCAGTATATTTTGTATTGATTCCTCAGCTCCTGCGGTTCAACAGTGTAGCCATCCAGGGTCTGGCGAGCACAGCATTATAATCTGTCAAGATGTCACTACCCCTCTTTCTCTTTTCCCTCTTGCCCGTTGCTAAAGTTTTGATGAAAGAAGGGAGATGACACCAGCCAGTCAATGCTGGTGTGCACAATGGTGCAAGCCCACACGCATACTTGCACCTGCAAAAAAATAAAAAAGGAACATGGAGCTTGTCTGTCACTCAATCAGTCAATGTCCTCTTGCGGGACTTGACTTCTGGTCTTTATACCCCCACAGACATCTCAACAAAGCTCACTGAGCTGTGCAATAGGCCAGTGGTGGCACTCTGCTTCATACTGATATGTTACAAATGGGAACTTGTGACCTCATGGACGTGACACTTGTGGATAGGATACCTTTTCTCTAAAGACTCGGAGGAAGTGTATTACAGCAAATATACACTAGCAACAGTTTAAAATTAAACTTGCCTTTTTCTGTTTGTTTGTATTGCCAACAGAGATTTTGTAGTAATTCCCAAGACAGCTGCAGCAATGTTTGAGAGTAGGCTCCTGAGCAACTTTTACTGGCAAAGACGCTAAAGGTAAGATGACGAATTAGAACATTGCACTAAAGCAGTAAGCTGAACCGTCTGTGTGTTTTTGTAGAGTTGTATACACAAGACATGAGTAAGTTTGCTCCCAGGGATTTTCAAGGTGGAATTCCAGAGAGACATCACGCCTACTTCAAACAAATCCAGATGAGATGCCAACAAACTTAGGTTTTGTGCTGTCAGAAGGTAGAGTTTTTTATTACAACATAGTTCTTAATAAATGTGTTCATACACAGTTTTGCCAGAAGTATACATAGCAAGTATGGTTATGGTATATCAATTTTGGGCCTTTATTCATGCATGTTAACTGTTTTTTTTTTTTTTCAAAGTTAGAATGATGAGAAAACATACAAGTTTAGTGATAAAAAAAATGTGTGAACAAGTTTAAACTCATTGTAGATTTTCCCTAATCCACATGATCCCAATTATGCATAAAGACTTAAACATATACATACACTGTCACTAATGTTTTAATAAATGTCCATCCGCAAGATGCTGATAAGCCATATGTTTAATAGCCATTAACAACCTTCTGGCATTTTTCTGGCTGGGTATTCGACAACTATTTTTTATGATTGATAGAGTTTGTTTAAACTGGTTGACTTAGGCATTGCTTTTAAGCATTGTACATACATTCTGAAAAGAGCTGAGGTCATGACCATTCTAGAAACCTAATATTAGCCAGTTTTATCCATCTGAAAGTCATTGTTGATGTGAATTTGGGTCAGATGGTTAAAACTTAGACACAATTTGGTGTTCCAACTGGACAATGATACCAAAGTGTCATGCTCAGATGAAAGGAATCTGAAAGGAATAAGAGGTTAAAGAACAACAACAACAAAAAAGCCACTAATGTGCTGAGCATATTGTAATTTAGATGCTGCTGTAACATCAGTGTCACTGACAAAGTGAACTGAAAGGGTTTCAACTAAAACAGAATTACTTGCTCCAAAACCGACACCTTCAAAGCTTCTGTGAAGTTTACAGCATGGGCAAGCAAAATGCTTTCTGGAGAATTGAGCTAAATTTCTAAATTAACAATCAGTGTGTTTAGTGGATTCAATATGGAGCTCTTTTAAAATCTAAAAGACTCCATCAACTGTCAATATCAAGTGTTATCAAGAAGATAGACTAACTACAAATCCTAAGATCAATATCTAGCCAGCTAAACTCTGCCACAATTGAGTTTCCAATAGGGTAGTTATTCCAGCACATAATAAAGCAAGTTCTGGATATGGAATGGTCCCATCCTCACCCCTGATAAAAATATGTGGACTATGATTAGTCGTGGGAAAACAAGAAAATAAAATGAGTGTCAGCAGTTCTGAAAAGAAGCGTGGTCAAATTGCCTGCCAGTCCCTTGACAAGACTTTATTGATAGCTACAGTGGTTTGAAGTCTTTCTGCAAATTGGCAAGGTATGTTTACTCAAAAATATATGTGGGTGTATGAATTTTAATACGTATGCATAATTTTGACTCAGTGTGGATTACACAAATGCATTCAAACGTATGGACCCAACTCTTTTAAAAAACATTAAAGTTGTTTGTGTTACTAGACTTCTGTTCATCATTAAAACCTAAAATGAATATGACATTTGTCTCCAGCTGTCAATGGGCGAGAGGCAGGGTACACCCTGGACAGGTCGCCAGTCTATCGTGATATCTGTATGTATTCAATATTTTGTTAATTTTCTTTGATGGTTTTCAGGTTGTTTGCTCGGTTTCTGATATTCCAAATTGTGGCTCCTTTGGTCATTTCAATACTATAATTCTACATCTGATATTTTATATTCTTGATTATTTTGGATGTTCTCATGTGGTGATGAAAATATCTAACCTTAATGTGTTAATCCCAAATTTAGCATCAGGTATATGGTATTGCTCCTACACATCCAGAAAAAGGACAAAACAATTTGTGAGAGGAAAATAAAACAGTTTCCCACAAAATCAATTATAAAAAGTCTGACTAAAAGAGCATTTAGCTGCAAGATACATTCTTACCTGGACTTTGCATAAAATAAAACATTCAGCCTCAAACATCTGTACACTCCAGTGACAATGAAGAAACATAGGGTGTCAAGGAAATAATTTCCACACAGTAAAATTTCCTACAGTGCAAGGCTATGGTCCTCAATTACGGTCCTCGAGAACCTTTGTCCTGCAGCTTTTTGATGTGTCCCTGATTCAACACACCGGAGTCAAATGACTTGGATGGAGAACTTGACTGCATCCTCAGGAGGTCAGAGACCTGCTAATGACCTGATTATTTGACTCAGGTATGTTGAATCAGAGTAATAAATAAAAGTTGCAGGACACCAACCCTCGAGGACCTGAATTGAGGACCACTGTTGTAATGTATACTCACTAATAAGGGATAATGAGAAATCTCTCATCTTTGTGGTTGGCTTTAGTTATAATCATTCTCTTCTCTTTGTAATTTTCTGAAGACAGAAAGTGATAAGCTCAGGTATGCTGGTGCATGTTGATTTAATAAAGAGCAATTGTGTATACAAATCACTGCTGTTGCTGCTTTTGCACCTACAGGGGTTGCACAATGAAACTGAAACACCTGGTTTTAGACCACAATAATTTATTAGTATGGTGTAGGGCCTCCTTTTGCAGCCAATACAGCGTCAATTTGTCTTGGGAATGACATATACAAGTCCTGCACAGTGGTCAGAGGGATTTTAAGCCATTCTTCTTGCAGGATACAGGCCAGGTCACGACGTGATGCTGGTGGAGGAAAATGTTTCCTGACTCGCTCCTCCAAAACACCCCAAAGTGGCTCAATAATATTTAGATCTGGTGACTGTGCAGGCCATGGGAGATGTTCAACTTCACTTTTATGTTCATCAAACCAATCTTTCACCAGTCTTGCTGTGTGTATTGGTGCATTGTCATCCTGATACATGGCACCTCCTTCAGGATAAAATGTTTGAACCATTGGATGCACATGGTCCTCCAGAATGGTTCGGTAGTCCTTGGCAGTGACGCGCCCATCTAGCACAAGTATGGAGCCAAGGGAATGCCATGATGTGTGAGCCCAAACCATCACTGATCCACCCCCATGCTTCACTCTGGGCATGCAACAGTCTGGGTGGTACGCTTCTCTGGGGCTTCTCCACACCGTAACTCTTCTGGATGTGGGGAAAACAGTAAAGGTGGACTCATCAGAGAACAATACATGTTTCAAATTGTCCACAGCCCAAGATTTGCGCTCCTTGCACCATTGAAACCGATGTTTGGCATTGGCACGAGTTACCAAAGGTTTGGCTCTAGCAGCCCGGCCGTGGATATTGACCCTGTGGAGCTCCCAACGGACAGTTTTGGTGGAAACAGGAGGGTTGAGGTGCACATTTAATTCTGCCGTGATTTGAGGAGCCGTGGTTTTATGTTTTTTGGATACAATCCGGGTTAGCACCCGAACATCCCTTTCAGACAGCTTCCTCTTGCGTCCACTGTTAATCCTGTTGGATGTGGTTCGTCCTTCTTGGTGGTATGCTGACATTACCCTGGATACCGTGGCTCTTGATACATCACAAAGACTTGCTGTCTCGGTCACAGATGCGCCAGCAAGACATGCACCAACAATTTGTCTTCTTTTGTACTCTGGTATGTCACCCATAATGTTGAGTACATTGCAATATTTTGAGCAAAACTGTGCTCTTACCCTGCTAATTGGACCTTCACACTCTGCTCTTATTGGTTCAATGTGCAATTAATGAAGATTGGCCACCAGGCTGGTCCAATTTAGCCATGAAACCTACCACACTAAAATGAGAGGTGTTTCAGTTACATTGTCCAACCCCTGTAATTTCAAATCAAAAGGCAACTTTGTTCTCATAGTTAAGCACAAAGTAATAGATCAATTGTTATGTTGCCCATCTCAGTTGATGTGTCCTTGGAAAAGACACTTTGCCCACATTGCCTGCTGACGGTGGTCAGAGGACCCGGTTGTGCCGATGTATGGCAGCTTTGCCTTTGTCAGCTGTGGCTACTAACATAGCTCACCACTGTGGTGGTGTGAATGTGTGTGTAATTGGGTGAATGACTAAACTGTAGTGTGAAGCGCTTTGGAGGTCGTCAGACTAGTTAAAGCACTATACAAGTACAAGCCATTTACCATGTTCAGTTCCATAAAGTTAATATGAAGCTACAGCCAACTGAAGAGTTAAACTCTTTCAAGGCAGCACTGGCCCCAGTGTAGTGTAAAATAAACTATTTCTGAGAATTTATAAAAGGGCTGAAGGTGTGTTATCTAAAAGGAAGAGATTTCAGCATTGGGTAAAAAAACGTATTCTGCGTGTTTGGGTCTGTGTGTATTCTTTGTTGGAGGCCCATCTGTAATGTACAAAGACGATTAAGTTTGAGCCATAGTCGGGGCAGCAGACACTCAGCGGAGTGGTGTGGTGCAGATAAGAATGAATGCAAATATACAGCAAGAGAGACAGATTAACCTTGGACAAGGTTGGGCTTTAATGCTGCAAGCAGGCAGTGTTGCCTGCTGAACTAAAACGCACAGCCGGACATGCACTCACACATACTGTTACACCTACACGTTAAAACAAAATGTGGAACATGTAAAAGAGTTCAAAACTTACTGATGCAACGGAACACAAATGATTGATTATTCATCAATTGCAATCTTCAGTGGTAAAGTCATGGGGTATTGTACACTATTTTAAGTGACCATTCAAAGCTACACTAAGCACCAGCAGCTAAGCAACAATGAAGTCTTCTACCCAATGCTCATATGTGGTACATTAATTGTATCTCTATATTTGACAGCCATCTTCTCTATTACTTTTGACTGGACTCCACCATTGTAGGTATGTACACATGTCTGAGTCTGGATAAAACCTCGTTTTAATATAAGCATTTTGTTTGTAATAAATATCCCTGGGGAAAAAAAATTGTATACCACCCCTCTTGTCATATCACTAAGCCCCACCCACTTCTGGTCCGAACTACGTAAGTCCCACCCTCCGGTATGACATCACCCCGTGACCACGATTTGTGACAAAACACGTATTCAAGGTTCAGTAAAATGTCAGTCTTATTGTTTCCTCTGTTTAACTACAAATAAAAAATAAAGACCTTCCTCAAATACATCCATCTGGCGAGAGTCAGGTTACCATTGTGCAATTTAAGCTTTTTTTTCTATACATGCCCTTACAATTGCCCATTGTGTAAAATACATTTTCTTGTATTTACCACAGTTGCTTCTGAATAATGGCAGACGAGACAGGCACGCAGAAATGGGCTGGAGTCCAGCAGATGCAGGTGGTGTAGCAGGCAGAACCAGACTTGCACAGAAGCTGTTGGCAGAACCGGATTTGAACAGAAACTGCAGGTACCTTCAGAAGTGACCAGAGGTGTAGACAGAATTTGATTTGAAGCCACCGATGAGTCTCGAGCGGGAGCAGAGCGATTCACAGAATCCAACAGGAATCCTTTCTCCAGGTGGTGCACACAATCGCCAGCGAACAGACTAGCGAGGGCAGGCCAAGGACTGATCCCAAGGAATCACAAAGGAGAAAAACTAAAGATGGTTGCATGAGGAAACAACACATGCAGGCAGGAAAACCCAAATCATGACAAAAATATGAACGAGCTGGATCAGTTTTGCCTTGAGGAATGGTCAAAAATCCTAGTTTCAAGATGTAGCGAGCTCAGAGAGAATTATCCAAAGCCACTTGTAGTTGTAATTGTCTCAGAAGGTGACTACAAAATATTTACATTAGGCGAGGGGGGGGCAGTTATGCCTGCTGAATTTTCCTGTTATTTTCTCCTAAAGGTAGTTTGCTTTATAATGAAAAACAAAGTTGAAGACATGTTCTGCTGAGCTGAACGAAAGAAACTCTTAAAAAATTATTATAATTGTTGGTGGTGAGGCAACAAAACATGAACTATGCGAAGGGAGGTGAATACTTTTGCAGGTCACTGTAAATAAGTATGCCTACTATTGAAAATTGTATTGTTCGCTATGCACAAGCAGGCTGGTTCTTAATTGAAAAAAAGTGCAAGTAGGCTGATGTGTATGAAATCACAGAAAAAACCCCTCAGAATTAGGTCACGCTAGTGTTACATATATACAACAACGCAACCCATTTAAAAAAAAATAAACTAATCCAATGAATGCCTAGCAGGAGCCACTGGTCTAATGCTGTCCTTCACTATGAAAATCACTCGATCAGCATGAAAAAGCAGCTCTTACTAGGGCTTGACTATTACAAATGATTAACTCTCCTAGAAATAAGGTTGCAGAAACCTAACTAAAGTGATTTGTAATAATAACAGTAGTTAATAACAGCTCGTTCTCTCTCACTCTTTTTTTCTCTCGATTCCTCTCAATTGCTTTGATGTCACATGCATGGAGACAGTATCTAGGAGCAGGTAAAAATAGTGCAGAAGACGTAAGAGACATCAGGTTGTGATGTGCTGAGCAGATGGAGAGAGAAAACAGGGACTACCAATAAAGTAGGTGGAAATTGACCATGGTGGTTCTTACTGTACAGTATTTGTCATGTTGCTCTGTGATGAGTTCTTTTGGGGACCCCAGGATATTAAAACCTGGGCCAGTATGTGAGCAGGAAGTTGACTTATTCTTGGTGACTTCATTTTGAACTGACTGTTGGATGGTAGTTTTATCAGAAAACAGTGAAAATGAATGTCTGATAAAACACACTAGTTCAAATATAGCAGCATTTAATCATCACCTTGCTGAAAGTCTATTTTGGTGAAATGTGTTTAGTGGACAGAATATCTTAGATCCATTCCCAATCAACATTTTTTATTAAATAGTTCCCCAGTTTGTTGTCTTTACCTAAATGCTGTTGGCATTTAGAGCTGGTATAAGAAAACTTTTAAGTCATCAAAGAACAGGACCAACAGTTGCCTCTATTTTCAATATCTCTTTTACACAAAAACAAAGATTCCTTGTAAAAATTTTACCACAGTGAAACCTATTTCATGACAGAAATAGCACAGGTGAATGTAAGATCTATCACAGACTTTTACTTTAAATCTGTAGATGTGGAACATTGTATAATAAAGGCTTTAAAGCTATGTGAATCAAACATGCAAGCCTTATTTAAGTCATAATAATTTCAGCGATTGCTGTTCCTTTCTAAACAATTTCCTGAACGCCGCATAGTTTACCATTGAGTTCCACAGGGTTTTGAGTTTGGGACACATTTAATACATTTAATATCTTAAATGTGCTTTCACCTAAAAACAAGCTTTTCATGTAGACATTGAAGAGTTTGGTTCTGATTGTACTGTTCATTCACAAGACAACGCCAAATGTTTTCTCTAACAGTGGCACAATATGAAAACAGGTTCCATCATGTAATGGTTCCAAAAACCCCTGGTTTCAGTTGTTGCGTAAATGGCAAAAAATGAAATTTTCTTTACATGGAATCCCTTGCTCATTTGCAGTATGCCAGAAATCGCACAGGTACAACATTACATGTGCCTACAATTTGAAAAACCACAGTAGAGGAAAAAAAAGTTGGATAGCAGAGTACTGTTTTGGCTGCCGACTCCTGAATATAACAACAGCTATATTTCAAAGTCACCATTGTTGTCTGGCCACAGGATAACTTTGTTCTCTGCCATATCGAATGTTTATTAGTTGCGGCAGCTTTTAGGCAGTAGCACGCATGTGCATGTTAAGTTTCAATGAACAAGGCACCACTAGTGGCACGCCATGGGAATCACACCATTTCAAGTTTCTAGTATTGTTGTGTACACAGTGATTGTAATTAGTACGTTGTCATGTAAATGTGTTAGGAGAAATGGAACTAAAGTCCCATTTTCAATGGATCGTTATAGTGTAATCAAGGCCTAAGTAATATTGGACACCATGGAATAAATACAAGCTTTTATGCAAATAATATCCTACTAAGAAGGGAGCTTATTATTTTTCCTCTCCACTGGTTCCCATTGCTCAATACATACACAGTACTTTAACTAAAGTTATGTCTGAATGGTCACTGATGTGTTCCTTAGCAAGATAATTTTACTTTTTTATTGATAAATATTCATGTATTAACATAATAAATATTGGATACATACATGGTTCTCTGAATATTGAGTCTTAGTCATTATTCATTAGGTCCAAGACAGCAAACTGACAAACATTTGCTAAAAAAATGACTTAAAGGACCCAATGCTCAAATATCAACACTTAAGGATCTGTAAACACTTTAAACCTCCAGCCAGTGAGTCACTGTCTGAGTATGAGGACATGCTGCTCATCCACCAAGATCATGTACACTTCCTTAGAACCAATTAGAGAGTATTTCCCTCTGAACATTTAATCAGATTACTTTGGTCCAATTTGACTTAAAAATGACACAAGCCTAATGAGTTGTAATGAAGGAATTCTGGGTTTCACTGATTTACTCCCCAACTTATAGACTTTTTTCCTACTACTCACAAGAGATAAGCGGACAGTTCATGAAGTTATAATAAATACCACACTCCCGTGATGAACAATGGAAAATGCAGACTATTAGAGCAAAAGGCTGAAAAGTCACTATTTTTGCTAAAGTAAATGATGTTTAATATCAAACAAGTAAGTTTTTCACCATAGGGATGACATGCACTGACCTTAGCTAACATCACATCTATGGTTGTAATGAATTGTATATGGAGAACCCAAATGTTAGCCGGACACAGAGCTGAAGCTTAAAAAAGGGGTTTATTAACAAAAAGGTCCAGGAGACAAAAGAACTGGCTTCAGGCAACACAGCAAAGCAAACTCCAAAAACAGACGAGCCGAAAGTTAAACGGGCAAACGGATAGGCAGGCTAAACAAAAACAGTCAAGGGAAAAGTACTCTTACCGAGGAATTTGCACATGAGGATAACACGAGACGTCCTGGCAACAAACAGAAAACTAAAGCGTGCTTAAATAGGCGAACGGAACAGGAAAGCAGGGCGGGACTAATTAACCAAAACAGGTGGAAATGATAAAAGGAGCACACAGACTAATAAACCTAAGACCGAAAAGTGGCTAAACTGAAAGAAAATAACCTGAACCACAACAGAACGTTACAATGGTGTCTGATTTATGAAATTATTGCCTGGAAGCTTTTGCAGAAAAGCTGCAGCTGACTAAATAAGATAAACAAATCAACATTATCATTACAAAAGGTACTTCTGAGATGACTCCAGAATTGCTAAAAAAATCAGGAATGACTACAAATTATGATTTTATCAACAGGTGCAATCCATAGTTTAAATTATGTTTTTCATTTAATCTGTTGCAGGTTTATTAACTCCTAAATTCTTTGAAAACATTTTAATCATACTTGACCCATACACATGGGTTTCATTTTATGTTTATGTAACTTGCTCCAATCTCTAGGTTGATTTCTTTAGAATGCAGCCATCCATTTACCCTTGATCACAATACCCTTACTCTTCTTGTATCAAAATGTAAAGCCTTTTTTTCTGGTATAAATCAGATTACAGCAGTCTATAAAGATTGAGTTCTTGATTTTTTTCTCAGGCCCTGTGAGTAGCATTATTTCCATTAATATGCAAAAAACAGAACAGTGTGTTAAAGATAACAGTATAAAAACAATATTTCATTGCTATAAAATTGTTGTACAACAAGGATGGACTACTGCTTTTCACTTGAAACTTAATGACTTATCCCAAAGTTGTAAATATTTTCAGTGTTTTTATTGGATGTAGATGAAATCATATATGTAATTTCAAAGAATGGGTGAAACGGACTTGGGCCAGTGCTAGATGTGCTCTAATACTGGAGTAAGATAAGTCTTTGACTTTGTAACTTGCCTTCAGATGACTCACTTTTTTATCTCCTGTAGCTCTTTCAGATTTTAAAAAGTAAATTGCATTGTAGATTTAAATAAATTAATATTATTCTTATTCTTATTATTATTATTAAAACACAATCAGGGCTGTCCCAATCAACCTGTTGGTCCTCAATACCGATCCAATACATTTAGGATGTATTTTCTAATGCTACAGTAAAATTAATTTAAAAAGTGTCATACAGTGGGGCAAAAAAGTATTTAGTCAGCCACCAATTGTGCAAACTTAAAAAGATGAGAGAAGCCTGTAATTTTCATCATAGATAAACCTCAACTATGAGAGACAAAAGGAGAAAAAAATTCCAGAAAATCACATTGTCTGATTTTTAAAGAATTTATTTGCAAAATATGGTGGAAAATAAGTGTTTGGTCAATAACAAAAGTTCATCTCAATACTTTGTTATATACCCTTTGTTCGCAATGACAGAGATCAAACGTTTTCTGTAAGTCTTCACAAGGTTTTCACACACTGTTGCTGGTATTTTGGCCCATTCCTCCATGCAGATCTCCTCTAGAGCAGTGATGTTCTGGGGCTGTCGCTGGGCAACACGGACTTTCAACTCTCTCCAAAGATTTTCTATGGGGTTGAGATCTGGAGACTGGCTAGGCCACTCCAGGACCTTGAAATGCTTCTTACGAAGCCACTCCTTTGTTACCCGGGCTGTGTGTTTGGGATCATTGTCATGCTGAAAGACCCAGCCACGTTTCATCTTCAATGCCCTTGCTGATGGAAGGAGGTTTTCACTCAAAATTTGACGATACATGGCCCCATTCATTCTTTCCTTTACACGGATCAGTCGTCCTTGTCCCTTAGCAGAAAAACAGCCCTAAAGCATGATGTTTCCACCCCCATGCTTCACAGTAGGTATGGTGTTCTTTGGATGCAACTCAGCATTATCTCTCCTCCAAACACGACGAGTAGAATTTTTATCAAAAAGTTCTATTTTGGTTTCATCTGACCATATGATATTCTCCCAGTCATCTTCTGGATCATCCAAATGCTCTCTAGCAAACTTGAGACGGGCCTTGACATGTACTGGCTTAAGCTGGGGGACACGTCTGGCACTGCAGGATTTGAGTCCTTCTCGGCGTAGTGTGTTACTGATGGTAGCCTTTGTTACTTTGGTCCCAGCTCTCTGCAGGTCATTCACTAGGTTCCTCCGTTCCTGTGATCATTTTGACCCCACGGGGTGAGATCTTGCATGGAGCCCCAGATTGAGGGAGATTATCAGTGGTCTTGTATGTCTTCCATTTTCGAATAATTGATCCCACAGTTGATTTCTTCACACCAAGCTGTTTACCTATTGCAGATTCAGTCTTCCCAGCCTGGTGCAGGTCTATAACTTTGTTTCGGGTGTCCTTTGACAGCTCTCTAGTTTTGGCCATGGTGGAGTTTAGAGTGTGACTGTTTGAGGTTGGGGACAGGTGTCTTTTATACTGATAACTGTCATAGTTTAGTTTTGATTCGGCTTTGGTTTACTATTATTCTCAGTTTTTCCACCTTGTTTGGGTTTTAATTTGTTAAATTTTAGTTTCCTCCTTCCCTTCCACTCAGCCTTCACTCCACTCTCCTTGCAGTCAGTCACACCTGTTAGTAATTATTCAGTCAGATGCATTTCACCTGTTAGTCTTTCTATTTAAACCTCCCTCTGCCTCACTTTAGTGCTGGTCCATCATCATACTACACCTCTCCATGCCAGTTCCCGTTTTGCCTTGGAAGCTTTGTTTTGCTCCTGTTGTAAAGGTTAGTCCTACCAGTCACTCTAAAGACCTTTCCTTCACTGTTTGTTCCTGGAGAGGTTCTGCTCTGTGTCCTGGTGTCTCCAGAGTTCTGCTAACCTGACTAGCCGCCCTGGAGAAGCTCAGCTCTGTGCCCTGGTGTCTCTCAAGTTCTGCTAACCTGACTAGCCGCCCTGGAGAAACTCAGCTCTGTGCCCTGGTGTCTCTCAAGTTCTGCTAACCTGACTAGCCGCCCTGGAGAACCTCAGCTCTGTGCCCTGGTGTCTCTCAAGTTCTGCTAACCTGACTAGCCACTCTGAGAAGACTCGGTTCAGTGCCAAGCCTTCCAGCTTAGCTGAACTCTCTCTCCAGGCTGTCAGCTCCTGCCTTCACCTGCATCCCTGAGCCTCTGTAGTTCAGCATCTCTGGTTTCACCTCTCATCAATCATCTACTCTTCAATAAACCTCTCAAACTTTTATCCTGTGTGTGTGTTCTGAGTTCATCGTTAAACAAATCCTGACAATAACGAGTTCAAACAGGTGCCATTAATACAGGTAATGAGTGGAGGACAGAGGAGCCTCTTACAGAATAAGTTACAGGTCTGTGAGAGCAAGAAATCTTGCTTGTTTGTAGCTGACCAAATACTTATTTTCCACCATATTTTGCAAATAAATTCTTTAAAAATCAGACAATGTGATTTTCTGGATTTTTTTTTCTCCTTTTGCCTCTCATAGTTGAGGTATATCTATGATGAAAATTACAGGCCTCTCTCATCTTTTTAAGTGGGAGAACTTGCACAATTGGTGGCTGACTAAATACATTTTTGCCCCATTGTATAATAAATTAAAATGTGAGTTCTGATCTTTTAAAAAATAATGTTCAAGGAGGAATAAACATAGTTTCTATTAAGCCCAGATTTTTGTATTAAACATTTTTTTTTTGTTTTTGTTTTGTGTCGGTAATATTCTAGTCTTCTAAGGAATTAAATGTGTTTCCATTAAAAAAGTGAAAAATCATCAACATTAACAAAAAAAGGCTTGAAAACATGTCTCTGTGTGTAGGTTATCTTTACAACGTGTTTCACTTGGTGAATTGAATTACTAAAATTAATACACTTTTAAATAATATGCAAATGTATTGAATAGGACTGAGAATGCAATGAATTAACACACTACACGGTCTACTTTGGCATTCTGATAGACTCCCCCTTTACTGCTTCACTAGTGACATTGATGATGCTCCAGTATCTCTTTTTCCTGACAGTGAACAGAAATCTTTGTCTGAAGAGTTTCTGCAGATCAGCCTTGGCACACTCTCTCAACAGGATATACAAGGTGAAGAAAGGTGCTGTTTATTTTTTGGCAATACCTCACCTATATCACTCGTAGCTTTAAAATATGTTTCTAGAAATATGTGAGATTGAACATAACAGTCAACCATACGTTTCACATCTACTGACAACATTTCAATGCGGAGCTGTTTGCTGAAATGCTAAACTAATGCTAGTATGTTTACATTCTGTTTTGATATGATTTGCTGATTATTCTGCTTATTTCAAAGTGGCCAAAGTATATTGTGTGAATACAATTTTTGGAGATTTTTTTCCTGATCCATTTGATGTCCCAAAATAGACCACAACAAAAAGAAAAGGGTAATGTAATACAAAAAAAGGCAAGACAGCCTGGAATAAAGCATTATTTGAGTAGGGACTGTTTTCTGTTTTTTCGAAGCCCAATAAAAAACTTTTGGCGTTTGTTTTGGTCTTTTTGATTAAGCCACTTTTTATCACAAGGATGCTTTGATTTGAAGTGATTTATTTATGCAGAGGAGGTTCATTTTTTAATAATTGCAGAATGCATTAGCACTTCTTTACTTTGCTCTACTTTAAAATGTAAGCCTGTGCAAGTGTGGATGTTATGAGAGTGTTAAGGCAAACTGTGTAGGTGTATATAATTACATGACTCAGAGAGGAAGAGAAGTCCTAGAGTTACCATAGCAGACAATATTATTGTCTCTCCAGCATTCCTGTTCGCCCTGAGCAGGTCTAGCTAGTGAAGGAGAGAAGGAAAGGTTACACCAGCAAGGTAGGATATTGAAATTCAAGACCACTTCACCTAGCCCAGGAGTGGCTGTCTGAAGATTAATGAGCTATTTGGGGAGAGTTCAGCTATTTCACATGCACAGGGTCCACATTAGTGATATAATTAATTTTACAACACTGAGGTGTTGTCACCCCTCAGTAGCGTGCCATACGCCTATGATAAGCAAACCCTAATTAAACAACATGCGAGGAAAAAAAATTGACATTCAAAATCCCGGGAGAAAAAAACAAGAGTTTGCTTGAGTCGAGCCCAAGCTTTTCTTTTCTCACAGGAAACCTTTGCCTGAGTTTTACATACTTTAGAATGAGGTAATTGGATGGATATCGATTTTGGTTTGCTCATCCAGGTTATGAGACGTTCTGAGTGTGCTGAGAGTTTCTGAGAAAGTAGACGAGTTGACCCACAATCACAAAGTTCTGACTTACATCAAACTCATTAAAATGAACAAAAAAACAGTAAAACAAAATCTAAAAAGCACAGCATCCTTGTCATTTATGCATATTGATGAGAGGGATTTCTGGCTCAACACAACGTTTCCACTGTAGATCCTAATTCTCAATTCTGACTTTCTTCTGAAATTGGATTTGTTTGTGAGGTTGTTCACATTACTTTTATAACGTTGCCTATATCTGACTCTAAGGTTAACTGTTTTTGGTTCCAAACTGACCGGCATGCAAAGAAGAACAATAACAATGACTTCATGCCTAGCACGCTTTCCTCCAAATAACATGGAAGAAACAGGTTTTATAGTTTAAAGTGTCCAACATAAGCCATTTATTGTGTGTACGGCTGCTGAGAGGGAAGTACACAGATAAAGAGAGCGAAACTGGCATTTTACAAAGCTTTGGCTGCACAGAGGTCTATTTGGATGCAGGGACGGAGCCAAGAATAGTAGGGTAGCGATTTAAACAACTTCAAAAGACCAAGTTCATTCATAGCTTTAAGAAGCCGAGGGCAGATTTTAATTATAAACGTCAGTGCCTCTCCTCTCCTAAAGCAGGGCACTTGTTGCAATCTGTTGTATCACTTTGCAATGTCGGACGATTACAACACATTCTAGAATTGCGCTGCTCGAGGTGGCTGCATGTTGGAGTAGATCTGCATGTTGGAATAGCTCTGCTGTTTTTCTCCTTCAATTATTTTTAAGGAAATTTAATCTTTACTTATTGTGGTTTAAGGCTGCATTTTTGGACGGTTTTCTCAAGCTGCTTGATATATTTTTGTTGGTGTTTTCTAATTTTTGGAATATTTGTCATGATAGCAACCAGTAGCTTTATACAACCTGAAGCAGCTGATTAACATGTCAAAAGCTGAAATAATACCTCAACTACGTCCTCAAATCCCAGATGAGCTGAAAAGGAGTTGCCAAAGATGCAGAGGAGGAGCAAGAAGAAGAAAAAGAAGGAGGAAATTTAAGCCATCTCTTCCATCAATCATTACGGGCAACGTGATATTTTTGGGAAACAAGCTGGATGAACTCCAAGCCTTAACAAGGACCCAGCTAGAACATTGTGAATGCAGTATTACGTGTTTCACTAAAACATGGCTGCAGGATCATATGCACAACTCCAGTGACTCTCTGCCAGGTTTTCTGACCAAACAAGCACACAGAGATCTAAAGAAGAGTGGCAAGAGCAAATGTGGTGTATTGGTAGTGCTTGTGAACAACAGATGGTGTCATCCAGGAATTGTTACTGTGAAGTTTTGTCTCTGCAGCCAGGCTATTGCAGTATTTGCTGTGAGTTCACCAGTGTTACTTTGACGACAGTCCATGTACCCCCATCAGCTGTTGCAGACACTGCGTATGTTGTCATCAGCTCATTTGTTGTTAAGGTGCAGAGACAACATCCCAATGCATTTGCAGCAATATCACATGATTTTAATCATTCCTCACTATCTGCTACACTTCCAACTTTTTAACAGTTTGTCACTTGCTGTGCTAGAGAAAACAAAACTGTGGATTTGTGTTATCCAAATTTAAAGGATTCACAAATCTCTAAACCAAGTCCTCCGCTTGGAAAATCAGATCACAATCCAGGTTCTTTCTGATCAGAATATAAGCCTCTTTTTCTCTTAGCCGCCAGTGCAAAGTTTTGACATATGTTGATTTAAAAATTATGTCTTGGGAATCTTTGTGAATACAGGCACTGGAACACAGGACTGAGTGTTTCCAGAGGTTTATTTTCCCTTCTGTCATCACGCATTGACCGTGTGACACACTCATTTCACTAACTTCACACGCTCACACACAACACATGGCATTTCTCACGCATAAAAATAACAAAGCCTATCTGGGCTGCGGATGATCCATTCACAGCTCTGTCCATCCAGACCTCAGTCTTAGCCCCACCTTCTGCGGAGCTGGTTCAGCTTTTTTCACAGCTTATTTCTGCTGTAGTTCATTATAACAAAGCAGCAGGAAGAGCGATCAGAGTCATGATTTTTTGGTCTTAACCAGCGGTGAAAGTGCAAAGCAGGAGGGAAGGGGGGAGAGCAGCTTCCAGATAAAGCCTTCATTCAAAACCAGTCATGGCTGCACGCTGGATCAGAAAACAGATCTGCTAACCACATGCAGTCTAAAACGCCACTTAGTCTGTTTATAAGTTTCGTTCTTATTAATTCTGATTTTTTTTTTTTAACTATGTGCGCTGTTTTTCTGTGCCTCAACGCTCTAACTGCTTCTC
Source organism: Fundulus heteroclitus (assembly GCF_011125445.2). Lineage (NCBI taxonomy): Eukaryota > Metazoa > Chordata > Actinopteri > Cyprinodontiformes > Fundulidae > Fundulus > Fundulus heteroclitus. The sequence goes on from NW_023397132.1 coordinate 209,678, forward strand.
TACCCTCCCTTCCCTCGGAGCCAGAGGCTTTTATCAGCGGTCACCATTCAAAACATGAATCGCTACGTTTAATGTCCTTCCACTCGTACCACAATGTCCCCATTAAAATCAATATGAGAGTTAGTAGCTGTGTTTCATGCTCTTGTTTTTAACGTCACAGAACCAGTGGTGCTTCGGTGGGCGTGATACCTTGCGCTTGAATTCAGGTGTGCAAAATGATGTTACATTAAAATGACCCAGTTTTAAAATGACCCACTTTTAAGGGTCATTTTAAGAAACTTGTAACTTCAGGTCTATGGAGGACCAAGTCTTCCATATCTAAAAATAAATACAGAAATAAATAAATGCTCAATAAATAAATAAGAATACAATTAATTGCCACCAAATTAATAAATGTAGGTAGAAATTAAATTATACAGTGAGACATAAATGTATATATCTCTTTTAATTAGCTTATTTATTTATTTGCCTTTGTAATAATTACCTTATTTATTTATTGTGCGTTATAATCTTCAACTTTATTTATTAATTACTTATATTTTTTAAGTATTTATTTATGTGCATGTTATAATATTTTTGTCTGTTTTATTCTTCCTTTGTATTTTTTTACCCTATATATTTCTGTGATGCTATTTATTTCTGCCTGTCCTTTTTACATTTCTGCCTGTCCTTTTTACATTTCTGTATGCATTTCTGCCTCATTATGCAAATGAGGAGGGGCTGTGTCTTAAGGGCTCAACTTCTTCCCATTGGTTGGTTAGCATTTTACTGCATCGGTCAAATCTACATGGCTTTCCCCCGCACTAAAGTTTAGTAATTTCAAACTCATCAGTCAGACGTTCAGTGTCCGACCTCTTAAGGGAAGCTGCTAATAGACTGGAAGAATTAGAACGCTGTACATTTGGGATCTGAATGTTTTTTTTATGGTTTCAGATTCGGCTTTTCCAGATCAATAACTATTCGGCGGATGATTTATTCTACAAAACAGACACCTCTCTGCAACCACAGCAAGGCAGACAGTGAGCTACAACCATCCATCCATCCATCCATTTTCTAAACCGCTTTATCCCTCATGGGGTCGCGGGGGGTGCTGGTGCCTATCTCCAACGTTCACTGGGCGAGAGGCAGGGTAGACCCTGGACAGGTCGCCAGTCTGTCGCAGGCATAGTTTCCTCAAAACGAGTCTCCCATCGCGCTGGGTGAATTACATTAGACCCTATGCAGAGCTCGCTTGATAAGAAAATACTGTAGTTGATTATAAAAGTCCCGTTGACTCCACGGAGTCAACAGGATCTAGCTCATGGTTGATCCGGTTGAGGGGCTCCGATTTCGGCCAGCGTCTCTCAGCTGCTCCCTCCTCCCACACGCGGTGGTGCATTTAGGGACCATCAAAAAACCTTTGAACCAAGCACTCTTGAGAAACAAATATCAATAAATTCCGTATTTTGTGACCACCTATGACAAAACTAATATAAAATCAAGCCACTAAAAAACATCTGTAAGGAAAAGTCCCAATTTTTGTCTTGAAAATTGAAAATAGCTTAAAAATGAATAAAAACAAATGTGCCTTACAGATTTTATCTATTGACATCAATTTATATTAGTTTATCTTAGCTGGTCACAAGATAATACATTTATTGATTTTTATTTCTCAAGAGAGCTTGGTTCAAAAGTTTTTTGACGGTCTCTTACTGCACCACCGCGTGTGGGAGGAGGGAGCAGCTGAGAGACGCTGGCCGAAATCGGAGTCCCTCAACCGGATTAACCATGAGCTAGATCCCGTTGACTCCGTGGAGCTTGAATGTCCAATTTTCCAAATTCAAACCAACTTCACCGCGGTGCTGGATCATGCGTAAAGACGCAGCGTGAACCCCAAGTGTTGCAGCTGAGGGGAAATGTTGGCTCGGCTTGATGAAACTCCGCCTCCTTCACAAATTAGACCAACATGGATAGAATAATGATAATCTGTAGTACTTTTTATTTCCTGGATGTAGCAGCTTTCCTTAAGAGGTCGGCCACTGAACATCTGACTGCTGAGTTTGACATTACTTAACAATGCTTTAGTGCGGGGAAAAGCCATGTAGATTTGACCGATGCAGTAAAATGCTAACCAACCAATGGGAAGAAGTTGAGCCCTTAAGACACAGCCCCTCCTCATTTGCATAATGAGGCAGAAATGCATACAGAAATGTAAAAAGGACAGGCAGAAATGTAAAAAGGACAGGCAGAAATAAATAGCATCACAGAAATATATAGGGTAAAAAAATACAAAGGAAGAATAAAACAGACAAAAATATTATAACATGCACATAAATAAATACTTAAAAAATATAAGTAATTAATAAATAAAGTTGAAGATTATAACGCACAATAAATAAATAAGGTAATTATTACAAAGGCAAATAAATAAATAAGCTAATTAAAAGAGATATATACATTTATGTCTCACTGTATAATTTAATTTCTACCTACATTTATTAATTTGGTGGCAATTAATTGTATTCTTATTTATTTATTGAGCATTTATTTATTTCTGTATTTATTTTTAGATATGGAAGACTTGGTCCTCCATACAGGTCAGATCATAACAAGTAAAGTAAAAAACAAAGCAACTGGACTTGTTTTCCGTAGTTTAAAGACGTTTCAGGTCAGATCCATTATTCCTTCTCTTCCCTCAAAAGGAGCTCTTTACAGTCTTCATTTATGCATTTTCCCCACTGTTTATCCCTCGCGCGCAGCGGTAACAGGGTAAAATCCAGCAGCTGGATCATGCATAAAGACGCAGCGTGAACCCCTGTGTGCTTTAAGTGTTTCAGCTGAGGGGAAAATGTTGGACCATATAGGCTTGATGAAACTCTGCCTCATTCTCAAATGAGACCAACATAGATAGAATAATGATATTCTGTAGTGTTTTTATTGCGTGGATGTGGATCTGATAATTATTTTTGTCCCTTTTATAATCAACTACAATATTTTCTTATCAAAGTCAGGAAAAAAGAGATTTATCTTCCAGGGTCCAGTCAGTCACGCCCCCAGCCCCACCCCCCGGAAATTAACATAATCTGACTCTCACTCTCATTTTTAATAAAAGTTGAGAGGTCTGGTCATCAGTCTTTAATCAACATGCAATAAATCCTGACTTTTTGGGTTGCTTATTGTTGTGACATGAAATATATCATTATTGTTATATTTAATGTGTTGTATGTTTTTTATTGAAAATTGTACGCACAAATTGGTTTCCTCATTGCTGAGTAGAAACAAGCTTCTCTTAGATTACATGCTAGTTACATTACATGCCAGGATTGCCATAGAGCAGGCGGTAAGCTGCCCGGTGTTTTATTTGTAAACAAAATGGTCCCGCTTAGCCATGCCACAACCTAACAGCCCCGCTTTGAGTGTAACGTCCTTCCACCTAATGTGGTGCCACTAACAAACCCACAAAGCTTGGTTACATTACTAATCAAAGGGTTAGAGTCACACAACAGTGCACTGTTTAGATTAAAAAAAAACAGTGCACTGCCTTTGCTTTGGAGCAATGGGAACATTTTCTAAACTTAGCCTGAACGATAATGTGATGGACGGAAAGTTAGCTCAGCAGTTATCTGTTTGTGGATTAACGTCAATGTATCCCCCACTGCCTGGAGGAGATTGTTGACAGTAGCCTGGAAAACTGCAATGGATTTTGCTAAGCCAAAAGGCGTTACCCAGTATTCATAGTGTTGTGTGGGCATATTTCAATCAGTTGTCCAATCATCACCCTTAGAAGTACACACAAGGTGGTACACATTACACATGTATTGCTTAGCAAATATGATAGATCCATGGACAAGTTCAAAACCAGGGTTAATTAGTGTGCATCTTTTTTTAACTGTGATTAAATTGATTTCAAGATAGTCAATGGAAGGTCATAGTGACCCATTCTTCTTTTCAACATAGAAAAATTCTACCCCAGCAGAGGATTATGAAGGTTGGATGAGCTCACCATGAACATATCAGAGCATGGTGATACCGTGACACGTGATTAAGGTTTGTGGTATTTTTATTATTATAACAAAGTTTGTAGGAACACTTTTATATGTGTCAGTTTACAAATGGTTGACAGCAACCTAATGGCAAGTGGCAATCACATGCACTGAGGTACAGCCATACAATAAAAGGCAAGCAGTTGATTTATACTGCTAAAATGCCATGTGGTTCACTGTGCAAATAGAAAACCGAATTATTTATATTCTGTTGGATTGCAGCTTAATGGAACAATGCAGTGGCTGCCCTGCAGGGAAAATATGTGGTAAAGAAGGATTAATTTGTGTGAATAAAAGGCCATGGTGATGCTATGATTTATGTTTCCACACATCAAAAGCAAAATGGAATTAATGCTTATTTCACAAAAAGCGGCTAATCAAACTCCTGGTTACATTGAAACCCTGCTGGTGAAATTTTTAAGGTGTTAATACAGCTGAGTATTCTGCATCATCTTGTCTGTGGATGCAAGACGTGCAAATGTAAGAATGGGATATTCTTTCTCCTTTATATATTTTGTTAGTGTTTGTGCACACATATGGACTCCCAACAATACAATTTTATGAGCTGAAATGTTGTGTTTTTCTTATTTTTACCTTTAGCAAAGCATAGCTACTAAACATGGGTGAAAAACACTCTGGCACATTCTCACCAATTTAAGTGTCTTCATGACGAGGCAAACTGAACCTCTCGCAAAGAATGAAGTAAAAAAAAAACAGACATAAACACACAGTATAGCATAGAATATAATACAAATACCTTTATTGTTCCACAATGGGGAAATTCAGACATGCAGTGGCAAAACATGTAAACAGGATACACCGGACTTACACACTAGATTAAATGATGCAAACAAAAAAAATATATAATTTAAATTTAATCTTTAGATCACAAAAGTACTTATTAGAAAGGGAAAACATACTGTAAGATTATTAATAGATAATACAGCTGTTGCAGGTGATTGTGTTCTGTGCTCTTTCATCTCTACTTGTAGGGATGTATAGCTGCTGCTTGTTGGCTCAAATCAGGAGGTACTTAACCATTTACAGTGGCATGGGCGGGCTTTGGGGGGCCAGGCCCAACCACAGAGCCAGCCATGCTCACCCTGGTCTGGAAGCTGTTTGTTTTTTTTTTGTTGTTTTTTTTACCACCGAGTGGGCAACTTTCCTTCGTTAATGCAGTATTAAATTTCTCTGAGCAACTAAATTTGCATTAGCTGTTAGCCTTAACAATCCAACATAACAAAATAAATACTTAGAAAACATCACTCTGTGTGCAATGAATCTATATAAGAGCTTTTTATTACTTTTGTATTTAGAATCATGACATTGGTGATGTTCTAATTTACTAAGATGCAACTGTTAGGGTATGCATGCATTCAAATAATGGAAAAAAAAAAGACTGAAGATTGTTTTGATCCCTCAAAACAATGTGTCAATCAACATCATCTTTTATCACCAGCCCAGAGCGCTAAACAAGCATCGTCTGACAGAAAAGGCACCGTCACTCCAAGTTTTTTGCTTTCCCTCTTCGGCTTGCCTGATAGGTAACATAGTTTAAATGGGCAGAAGTAATCAGGGACAACACAAGTGGAGGCAGTGCCAACAGCTCCAGGTCCTGCATGTGGCGAGGCTTGCCCATGCGACAGATGGATGTAGTCTCTGGACTGATTAATGTGCTTGCTGGCCTGCGCTTCAGTGGCTGCAGCAATGAATGAGTCTGCAAAAAAAGCATTATTTATTCTGCCTCCAAAACAGGTGTTACACTTGTTCGGTCCCCATCCCCACCCCCACCCCCCCATTCATTCCACTGCTGTTAGTATAGGTGGATGATCCGACCAAACATATCTGACATGAAGGTCAGCCAGACAGTATTCCCTACCAGAATACATAAATGAATCTGAGGCAAGTCAAACGTTGGGCATGCATAAATTCATCATGAACATAATGGAACACCATGGTGGGGCGGAAAACAAAAAAGCAGTTGCAGTCAAGGTCAGGCTTGTTTATGGAGCCTTTCAAAACACATCACTAACTGCTTTACAGAGTAGCAAGTACCATATAGAATGGGGTTGATTATGATTCAACAAATCACAGTCATGTCCTCCCTTCTTAGTCTACAGCTTGAATGTATTCTGTAGCCCTGCTTAAGCGTGTCTCTGTTTCTCTTTTCCTTAGCCCTTCTCTAACTGTTCTCCAGTATATACACAGCAAAAAGGCCCAGGGAGCCCTTTTATTAAAGCTCAACATATAAAATAAAATAAATCAATATGTATCTTATGTGGTCAGAGAAGAGCCTCTTCATCGTGACGACACCTGAAGTTTGCCGGACGGCCCAACAGGAATGCCAAGACCTATAATCATCAATGCCAAGTGAAGAGAAGATTATCTACTGTGAGCCCCATTTCCTCTGATTCCTCTGTAATCTGGCTGGACAGTGCATGTTGTCCCTCTGGTCTGATAAAGCTCATCTTAACCCCTGCGTTGTTGTTCTTCAGCCTACATAAGCCTCTGCAGACAGCGACCCACCAACACCCTGCACCCTCCCACCCTAAACCACAACACTTTTTCATAAATTTTTTAAAGATCCCTTCTCATTCCTTGGAGGTTACTGAAGGGTAAGAATGAAAAATAGCATTTTGAGCACAGTGACATGTAATCTGTTTGGCGAGCTTTAATTTCCCTCGACGGCATAATAGAGGGGGTGCTTCTTAAACTCGGATACTTTTGTCATGGGACAAAGATGACACTTCAGTAGGGTACCTTAGACCGGTGCTTATTTTTCCTCATCTTTAACTTAATTTTCCTCAACTTGCTCCCATTGTGTGTAACATCATTGGTTCTATTGCTTTCTAATTACACAAAACATTACAAAAGCTGGAATTAGAGGGCCATGAAACAAACTTTTATATTAGATGAAGTTAAGTTGAATTAAAGAAAATTGGTTTTAAAATTATGATTTAATTTTTCACAGTAAAGAAGCTACCCAAAGAAAACTGGCCTTGGGTGAAAAAGTAATTGTCCTTTTTACCTAATAACTGGCTGTACTACCCTTAGCACAGCTGTCGCCAAGTATTTGATTTATCTGTCAAGTCTTTTGCATTACTGTTGACAAGTATTGCTTCACTCTCATTTTCAGAATGATTTAAACTCAGCCACACTGGAGAATGTTGGGCTGAAAGTGGCATGTTTAAGATCCTACTACAGCATCACTTTCAGATTTCAAATAAAAATTGTTTGTTATACAACAAAACTTCCTGGATTTTTTATGCATGATCCATGTGTGGATAATGACCCGAAATGTGTTTTACTGGAACACCCTAAAGCGTTGAAAATTATGCATGTTGAATGCTACTTTCCTTACCAAATAAGCATCAATTTGACCATTTTTTATGGTCAAAATAAGTGACTAGGTTAAGAGGGCAAAGAAGGTATGGAAAATGAACACTTAAAATATTGTAGCAAATTATCAGCAACTATACTTTGTCACTGGCAGGTGTCAGCACACATAAATACTAAATGTACTGAATGAATTAAACTATAGCCTTTTAGAATAGTCATGATGAATATTTTAACATGTTGACTTTAGCATTTACTGAAAGTGCTGTTGTAATTCTGCAGCTTGCAACAACTAGACAATATACCTTGTGCAGTGTGTTTTAAAGTCACTTTCAAACACAAAGCAGAATAAGTATATTTTAAAATAAAGCTGGGTAGAAAAGAGAAGCAGAGGAAATGCACATTAAATTGTTATTATCATGAACATGAAAAAATGATAATATGAATTTTAACTATGAAGAGCTTTTTAAGAAAGTTGACATTTTTAGAAGATACATGTTTGGGAGTGCCATAAAGAGGACCAGCAAAGACTTGAAGGCTGGTAGAAATTCACAATCAACTTGAGACAAAACAACGTCTTTGTTATTGAATTCCGCTGCCCAATGCTGGCCTTGGAGGCTGGTTTTATCTCAAACTCTCTATGTTATGCAAACAAGATGCTCTAGCCCCCTGCCCACAACCGTTCATGACACCTATGACCTGGAAGTGCTCTACTGAACTGCTGATAACATGCCATCTAGAACTATGGCTGGAAGCGGGCTACTGGGCAATCATAGGCCTACACTGACTGACGGACACATACACATGAACATGCCGATAAATACACCCACCTATGACTCACTGCCTTCGCTGTGCACGTTATGCTTTTATGATGTCGTATATATATGTTGATATTTTGTGCTGTTTTTTTATCTGCATTTATCCTACTGCCCCCCTCTTTTTTTCTCTCAACAATCACAACATGTTCCTTCTCTATACTCTATAAATGGCAGAGCCTTGGAAAAGGCAGCATGGCCTCAGTGAACCTGTCTCACACGTATATCTTTCTCTTGATGGGTTGCACTGAAACATAATTTCCCCCATGGGGGACAATAAAGTTATTGAATTATAAAGGTATAATTCAGCTCAGTCATCTACCAGCGACCACTCTGCACCTGATCATCTCCACCTGCTGATACCAGCCGCCACTCTGCACCTGATCATCTCCACCTGCTGATACCAGCCGCCACTCTGCACCTGATCATCTCCACCTGCTGATACCAGCCGCCACTCTGCACCTGATCATTTCCACCTGCTGCAATCAATTAGTGTCAACTCTGCTCACCTGTTCCCCCTGCCTACATATACCTACCTCTTTCATCTAGTCATTGCCAGATCATCTTGTTTTGTTTCCTGCCTGAATGTGTTTGCTCCAGCAGCTTACCTGTGTTTGTTACTGTGTTTTCCCTCAATCCAGTCCTCGCTCTGCCCTTACTACTTCACCTGCTAGTACTTTTGTTCACCGCCTTGAAGGAAGGATTCCTGTGGGATTCTGTTATTGATTGTAATGCAAATTGCAGTTGACTAATAAAATTGATTGATTGATAGATAATCTGCTCTGCTCACGCTGGAAACACAACGGTGGCATCAAGTCACACGCTGTCTACAGCTTCTTGTCAAGTTTGGTTCTGTCTCCACTACCTATCCGCCAAGTCTGGTTCTTCTTGCCTGCCTCGTCAGTCACTACTCATCAAAAAAAAAACGTTTAAAACGTGATTCTGTTGTCTGGCTGAATATTGCATTCTCAGAACACTATCATTAATATTCATTGACTGTAACATGTAATCATAATAAAATTAATAGATATCATCAAAATGTACAGAAATAATGCTTAAAATGGTCCATGCCGTATGACATAAATATGTGATAAACAAGTTTTCCTTCTTAAGTAGAATTACTTGGATGGCTTGAACAGAGTCTTTAAACCGCAATCACATTCACCAATTCATTCACACATTCACACCCTGACGTTGGTGAGCTATGTTAGTAGCCACAGCTGCCCCGTGGCAGGCTGACAGAGGAGATGCAGCCATACATCGGCGCCACTGGGCCCTCTGCCCACCATCAGCAGGCAATTCAGGTGAAGCCTCTTGCCCATGGACACAACAACTCAGACGATAGGAGCGGGGGATTGAACAGGCAACCTGCCAATTGCAGGACAAACTCCCTAAATCCTGTGCCACTGTCACCAAAATTGATTAAATCTTGATTATAATATAATTTATTAAGCACCCATATGTGATCTAGGATAAGTGCAATCATTTTAAAGCTACCCTTGCAAGAATGCAACCAAACTGTTGTAAAACTTCTTGAAGATGTCAGAGAAAGGAAGACTGATGTAAGCGCTTTTGAAAATGATGAGATAACTCTTCATCATCTCTGCCCATCTGTCAGCCAGATGCAGACTGATGGCTGGTCTCTGATGTGAACAGAGCATTAACCATGTCATGCATGTGCTCATAATGGTTTTCCATCACTTTACTGAGCTCTTACCCTGGGCAGCAGGGGGAGACCCTGCTCACTCGACCCCCGACGGCTGCAGCTATTAGCTTGATGCGCACTATCTTATTTCTCATCCTGCGTTCGAAGGCCAACAGATCCAGTGTTGGTGTCACACTGGCCTCCCTCATTTTGTGTAAGACAGAAGTGGATTTGCGTAGGAATACTTGTGTATCTATGATGGGGAGTTATGAGGGCTGAATATGAGAAAAGGTGCAGGGTACCTCCCTGTTATCCAGTATATACAACAATTACATTTATTACAAAGGATAGTGAAAGATTTTGTGTTTAAAGGGCTGTTAAGCATTTAAATAATTTCCTCCTGATCTACAGTATGAATCACAGATGATGTAATAATGCCACAACTGATCTTTTGATATATTTTTTTTTTATTAAAGATTGGAAACTTAGTTCTACAACACAGTGAAACAAAGTGATTAAAAACTGACACAATTTAAGTGAAAGCCTCCCAGAGGTCATTAACTAATACTTAAATTTGGATAATGAAAAGAAAGCCTTTATGCTTTGCTGGTATTCTTTCTGCATTGATGAAAGTTTCATTATTCTACCTGTGTTAACCTTTCTACTTTCCTTTTAATGGCTTCCTGGCAGAAACATCAAATATACCTTTTTGGTGTTAGCTGAAATTTTAAATTCAATTTGAAAAACAAATCAAAAGAAAATGAAATTGCCGATTGCTAAACAACCTTGTTAGCAGCAAAAGATGCACCTTTAAGCATAAGTCTTTTCTAATGAGGTGGTATAAAATTCTGATTATGGTGCAAGTGCACTAACACATCTGCGTACACACACCATGGACACACCGCATCGGCATAATGAATAATCACAAAGTCATAATTACCTTCTAACAACCTTTTTCTCACTACAGTGCATCTTTGTGATTGAAGTCCACCCACATTGAGTTAATTGCATCTATTCCCCGATGCCACAAAAATGCAATTAAAATGCAGGCGTTACCCACAGTCCTGCAAAATCATCAATATAGTATGCTGTTAAAAATAGGCCAGGTGTTTGTCTTTCTGGTTTAGCCTGAAATTTTGTTGAAGGGAAATACAGCAGTGTTGATAGGTGATTTTTTTTTTTTAATAATTTTCAATTAAATCAATGGTAAATATATCAAAATAACTATACTGGCACAAAATAATACAGCACAAGTAAGGATTTTAGTATAGTTTTGATTATAACGCTCGTTAGAAGAAAATAAATTAATTTGTACCCACATTCAGCTTTAAACTTTCACATATCTTTAATAAAAAACTTGGTACAATGGTCTGAATTAGGGCTGGATGATATAGACAAAAAGCATATCAATAAAATAGAAATCCTACTGATCGACATTGATAATTATCAACAAATTCAAAGAATGTATTTTAAGTGCAGCCAAGGACATTTCATTATGTTGCTTAGCGACCTAATTTTAGATACAGAACACACACTCGATCCTTTATTGAATCCATTTTTTACCAAAACCTGCAAGCCCACACTCACTGTATTCACTCCTCCTGCAAGACCATGTAGCCCCATTGAGAGTCGTCTGCATTGCCGTTGGCTTTCCAGCTATCCCTCGTACTAAGCATACATGTAGCGACAGTGGAGAGGAAAACTCCCCTTTAACTGGAAGAAACCTCCAGCAGAACCAGGCTCAGTGTGAACGGCTGTCTGACACAACTGACTGGGAGTTTGAAAAGACAGAACCGAATCAGTACACACAGTACTGATTCAGGAATACTTTCTTTTCAGGATGGTGTCAGAGCTAAACAAAAGGCCAGGCAAGATATACCTACCATGAATAGAAAAAACAAAGAGAAGATAAAGTCAAAAGTTTAAATAACAACAAATAATGCAACACGGAGGAATGATGAAAATAGATATTGATGTCCTCCAGCAGCCTAGGCCTATGCAGCATAGCTAAAGCTCAAGATAACCTAAGCCACTATAACTATAAGTTTTGTTAAAAAGAAAAAGAGTTATGCCTCGTCTTAAAGGTAGACAGAGTGTCTGCCTCACAGACTAAAACTGGGAGTTGGTTCCACAGGAGCAGAGCCTGATAACTAAAAATCTGTCTCCCACTGTACTTTTGGAGACCCTGTGAACCGGTAGATCTGCAGTCTGAGAGGTAAAAGCTCTAGGAACATATGAAGAAAGGAACACAGACATTTCACAGATAGCAGACAATACTTAGTTTGATTACAGAATGGTTACATAATGCACATATACGCATACCTGCAAGCAGGGTGCGATTTGCTGGGGGGGAAGGGTGGGATTCCCCCCACTGGTTGTGATGTCCCCCCCTCTGGTCATTCATGTTTTTTCCCTGGGGGGGGGGATACATTCCTCCCCCTTCTGATCTGAATAAGTAATATTATCAGGGGTTTAATGTTCTCCGTCGCTACAAGGGACTTTCCTCATTTGGAAAATGAGTGCAAAATGTTCCGTGTACACTTTTTATTCAAGATTTTAAACAGAAGCTGCACTCAACAAATGAAATCTGGCAGAGCCAGGACATTAGCCAATCAGAAGGAGAGTAGGGCGGTTCTTTGCGAAGCGGAAATCTACCACTTTGAGGTTTATCGGTGTTCAGTTATTTTAACTTTTGGAAGAACATCTCAAACTGACCGCAGATGCATGAATGAAAGTTGTGGTGGTCAAAGGTTTTCTTTGGATTTATGCAAACCAGCAGGTCAGAAAGTTCAGCGGATAGAACAGCTGACAACAACTTTCCTTGGTAAGTGTGTCTGTCACTGTTGTGTTTTATTTAAAACTGAAAGAGTAACGCTCTAGCTCGGCTAATTTAGCATGACGCGCTTTTTTTTTTTTAAGAAGAAGAAGAAGGAGGGTCGGAATGTGAAACGATTTGACTGGGTCTGATTCGGATAAATCATAAATATTATTCCACCTGGGCTTTTCTGTAACAAAGAAGGTCGTGGAGGGGCTGTTGACCATCTCCAGCAGTCAATGAGCGAGAGGTGGGGACACGGAGTATATGGGATTGATTTATATTGTATGTTACAGTGGAGTTAATGTACAGGTGTGAAGAAGATGATGTAATGATGCAAGCTGCTGTCTTTTGAATTAGCTGCAGTTTATGGAGGGTTTTGAAATTGTAAAGTGGAAAGATGAGTGGACTGTGGACCAGTTTGGCAAAAGTGCGAAGGAAGAACTTGCTTGATGCTGCAAATATAAAAGTTAACCAGATGATGTTATGGATGTGGAAAGTGAAGGAGATTATGGAGAGGCTGTCCAGGATGGCGCCAAGGCTCTGAAGCTGGAAGGTGGGAGAGATACAGGAATTGTCAATGGAACTACCAGATTCGGTTAAAGTGGACTTTGCACAATAAGCAAATGAGGTTACTAAGGTGGCCTGACGTCTACGGCCCGGGAATATATGGGCTGACTAGAAAATGTTTTCAGTCAAATTGATTGTTTTTGCTTTAACCCCTGAATATTATGGATTTTTCAAAATTGATATTAATACATGTCTTGTGTCCTTCACATTTGTAAATTAATTTTGTTGTTGGTTTTTAAAGAGTATTATTACGTTTTCTGCTCAAAGCGGATAAAGTAAACTAATACCAACTCCCGAGTCCCGACAGTAGATGGTGCAAGTTTAAAAACAATAGTCTAACCTACTGGATCTAGCTAGCTACCTGAAAGAGCACCTGCTAGCTAACCATTATTAATAAAACTTTTATTCATTAATAAAACTTTTGAAATGATCCCCCCCTCTGTTTTTTTTTGCAAATAGCACGCTGCCTGCAAGTAATATGAATGTCTATGATTCAGCTATTTTTTCTCAGTATTTCTTAACAGAAATGATCCAAGGTGTGTCTTATGTCTGGCTATTGAAAGTTCTCTCTGACATACATTTTATTATCCTGCCCATTCCATGGATGTTTATTTTCAACATCCAGGCTCATATTTTAGCAACAATGTTAACACTTCATGATATATTTATCATGTGCACTCTTATTTTCTCTCCAATTACCTGACCTATGAAAGCCTAGTTGCATGTTGCATAGATCGAGCTGCAGCAATGATGGAAAAAAACAAAGGTTATAACAGCCGCTCGAAAAAGAAACATCCTCAGTGTTTGATCTTTCACTGCATGCTTCATCGTCAAGCTTTGGCAGGGAAAAAAAGCTTTCAGAAGACCTCATACCATCCTCACAAAGGTTGTTACCATTGTAAATTTTATCATAGCTTGTCCTTTGAACAAGAGAATCTTTGCCTCAGCTGTGCGAGGATGAAGCGCATCAGACACTGCTGCTAAACCCAGAGGTGTGGTGGATATCACAGGGACAAGTGCTTGTGCATTTTCTGAAACTGAAAGAGGACATAAAAGAGTTCCTGCAAGACCACAATCGATCACTGTATGAAGAACTGAATTATGAGTTTTGGTTTAAAGCTGCATATCTTGCCGACATTTTCGTGCTTTACAGTGAGACAAACAAGCAGATGCAACGACCTGATTCAAACGCCATGCAGTGCAAGGAAGCTGTGGATGGCTTTGTGTGGAAACTGGACAATAGGGTTGAAAAGATGTTGAAGGGGGAGCTACAGCAGTTTCCGCTGCCGCATCTTTACGCACAGAGTTTATCTAGCACATGAACCTGCTCTACGCGAAGATGAAAAGCCTCATGGATGAGCATTTATCAAGAGAAACATGGGTGATGGACATGTCAGGTGATGAGGCGGGTGGACACAAAATTCAGCCGGACACAGAGTACGTTTTTAGAAGTTTATTGAAAAGGTGAGTAGTAGTGGGTGAGACGGATGAGCAGAACCAGAATTGAGCAGACGGGTAATGGCAGCAGGTGTAGAGAGGCTGTGATGAGCATCAGACCAGATTATACAGGTAAGGAAACCACCAGAACAGGCAGAGCATATGGCTGGGACTCATGGGAAACAGGCAGGGCTACAGCGCGGAGACACAGGCAACTTTGACTTTGAGAGTTCAGCTGGGAGGGCACACAAGATCCGGAAGAGACACAACAAGGAGCGCAGAGAGAGAGTGTGATAGAGAGACATTCTGGCGGAGATGAGTTGGCTGTGGAGAGTAAATATAGCCTGGTGAACAGGTGTGCTGAGCAGATCTAATTAGTGGCAACAGGTGGAGATGATCTAGGGTTGGGAGATGGCTGGAGGTAAACTGGGCTGATAGGATATTAAAAAGTCCAGAAAATGTCCAAAGTAAAACAAACAAAACCTAAACCATGACAGCACCGCCTCCTCAAGGGCAAATACCAGACACTGTCAGAAAACTAAAAAATAAAACTAAAAATTTAAAAATTTAAAAACAACCCAGACAGGGTGGACTAATTAGTGGCAACAAGTGGAGATGATCTAGGGTTGGGAGATGGCTGGAGGTAAAATGAGCTGATTGGATAGTAAAATGTCCAGAAAATGTCCAAAGTAAAACAAACAAAACCTAAACCATGACAGCACCGCCTCCTCAAGGGCAAATACCAGACACTGTCAGAAAAATAAAAAATAAAACTAAAAATTTAAAAATTTAAAAACAACCCAGACAGGGTGGACTAATTAGTGGCAACAAGTGGAGATGATCTAGGGTTGGGAGATGGCTGGAGGTAAAATGAGCTGATTGGATAGTAAAATGTCCAGAAAATTTCCTAATTAAAACAAACAAAACCTAAACCATGACAGGACCCCCACATGTCAATCAAGAATTTCGGTATGTACTGTATATATATATACCATTTAGGATGCAGCAGTCTCTCACTGAGAGAGCTCTTCAGCTCTGCAACTATATATATATATATATATATATATATATATATATATATATATATATATATATATATATATATATATATATATATATACAGATGAGAGAGCTCTTCAGCTCTGCAACTATATGTTGCAGAGCTGAAGAGCTCTCTCAGTGAGAGACTGCTGCATCCTAAATGGTCAAAAGAGAGCTTTTGCAGATGCCTTCTCCCAGCTGCTGTTGGACTTCACTATTCGCTGCTCCTGAAATACATCAATAACTGTTTACACATATGCTACTGGTTTCACTGGTTCTTGGTCTGATCAAGAATCATTTACGCTGTCTCTCAGATAAAAATGTCCATTTGCACACTTTTTAGCTTCTCTGGGAGTGCATATTTGTTACATTGTTTGGTTAATTGGCTGCTGTTTTTTTCTATTGTACATTGAGCATTGTATTTTACCTGATTATGCCATATTATCTATTAAATGTGCAGTATTTTTCTCACTTTGTGATAAGCTCTTTCTCCACTGCTTAGCAGCTTTACTCTAAATGAGCTTTTTATTCATTTTATTTAATTTACTTTGTAAGTCCGGTGTCTTCTGTCTTTGTGCTTTTGCCTGTATCATGCCCAAGTTTCCCCATTTTGGGACAATAAAGGTATTTATCTTATATTATATTCTAAGCCTCTGTTGAGTTTTAAAAATGCTGTGCATACATTGATGTGAGACGTACCACCAACTACTTTTCTGATTTTAGGATACAATGATTGGATATATGAAAAAAAGTGATATAGAACCCCTGGGTAAAACTGATGGATACATCTATTTTATTTATTTATTTATTTCAGACACACAAGTATTTAATAAAGACAGTATATGTCCATATAACATAAATTAAAACAGTCTGAAAAAGGGTGTATTGGCAGAAGCAATAAGCTTATAATGCCCACCCTCCAAAGCAAATTTACATTGGACTAGAAAGCAAAAAAAAAAAAAAAAAAAGAAAAAATATAAAAAGATGGCTACCGTTTATACATACCAACATATGATTTTAGGAAAACTATTATTCTACAATAATAACATTTTGGGGAAAAAAAGAAAAAAAAGTAACACACCCAGTATCTTACTGTTCTTAATTGCATTCACATGATTCATAATTTTGTATCATATTATTCTTAAATATGTTTTTAAACCTTGTTAATGTTGTACAGTCTTTTAGCTCCTGATCTAATTTGTTCCATACATCAACCCCAACAAAAGAAAAAAAAAGTTGTTTTACATTTGTTCTTGCTTTTGGTTTTCTGAACATTTTATACCCTCTGAGATCATAAGCATTGTCCCTGATCGAAAACAGACCCCGAATGTGTGCTGGCAACAAATAATTTTTTACTTTGTACATAAATTGAGCAGTGTTAAAGTCAACCAAATCTTTAAATTTTAATGTTTTTAAATGTACAAAACGTTGGTTTGTATGCTCTCTATAATCTGCTTTATTTCCAATCGAATAGCTTTCTTTTGAATTATGAACAATGGGTTTAAATTAGTTTTATAGGTGTTTCCCCACACTTCAATACAGTGCATAAGGTAAGGCAAAACTAATGAACAGTACAAGAGATATAATGTTTTTTGATTTAAAAGGCCTTTAAATTTATATAACACTGCCAATGTTTTAGATAACTTTGATCTGATATAGTCATTATGTAGTTTCCAACTTAACTTATTTTGTATTGTTACCCCAAGAAATTTTACATCACTTACTCTTTCGATATCTGTGTCATTTATTTTTAATTTTGTTTGCACATTAATAGCACGATTTGTGAATATTATAAATTTTGTTTTCTTTAGATTTAAGGTTAATGTGTTTGAATCAAACCAACACTTTAAAATATTTAATTATGTTTCTATTGTCTCCAATAAGGTTTTTAAATATTTACCAGAACTAAGGATATCAGTATAATCTGCAAATAATATAAAATGTAATATTTTTGAGAGTAAACATATATCATTAATATAAAGGATAAATAGTAAAGGACCCAACACTGACCCCTGCGGTAGACCAGTGGTCATTGTCAGCAGCTGCAATCAGTATTTTTAATGTGGACATATTGTGATCTATTCTCCAAATAACTCTTGATCCAAGAAAGAGCCACACCCCTAATTTAATATCTACAAAGTTTTTTAAGCAATAATTCATGATTAACAGTATCAAAAGCTTTAGTTAGGCCTAATACCTACAGTATATTGTTTATTATCAATGGCATCAGATATTCTTTCCGCAAGATCAACAAGTGCCAGAGCAGTGGACCTATCAGGTCTGAACCCATATTGCTGTTCACAGATAATATTATGTTTTACAGTAAAATTATATAATATTTTATCAAATATTTTTTCCAATATTTTTGAAAATTGAGATAAAAGGGATATCAGCCTGTTATTAGAACAATTGTGCTTGTCCCCAGCCTTATAAATAGGAATAACCTTAGCAATCTTTATCGTTTTTGGAAACCTGCCTAACTGCAAGGACTGGTTACAAATGTGTGCAAGTGGTTTGGCAATATACTCAATGATTTATTTTAACACTGACATATCTAATCCATTCCAGTCTTCTGATTTTTTACTTTTAAATTTTTTTAACAATTGTAATAATTTCATTTTCAGTTGTCTGTCCGTCCGTCCGTCCGTCCGTCCGTCCGTCTTCTTCCGCTTAACCGGGGTCGGGTCGCGGGGGTAGCAGCTTCAGTAGGGAGGCCCAGACGTCCCTCTCCCCAGCCACTTGGGCCAGCTCCTCAGGAGGAATCCCAAGGCGTTCCCAGGCCAGCCGGGAGACATAGTCCCTCCAGCGTGTCCTGGGTCTTCCCCTGGGCCTCCTCCCGGTGGGACGTGCCCGGAACACCTCACCAGGGAGGCGTCCAGGAGGCATCCTGACCAGATGCCCGAGCCACCTCAACTGGCTCCTCTGGACGTGGAGGAGCAGCGGCTCTACTCTGAGTCCTCCCCGGATGACTGAGCTCCTCACCCTATCTCTAAGGGAGAGCCCAGACACACTACGGAGAAAACTCATTTCAGCCGCTTGTATCCGGGATCTCGTTCTTTCGGTCACGACCCAAAGCTCGTGACCATAGATGAGGGTAGGAACGTAGATCGGCCGGTAAATGGAGAGCTTCGCCTTTTGGCTCAGCTCTCTCTTCACCATTTTCAGTTGTACCCTGTAAAAATATAGTTTTATCTATATGTGTTATATTACCTACGATAGCATTGTCATCACAATTAGAATTTATCCCCTCTGCCAAATGTGGCCCAATATCAGCAAAGAATTTGTTAAATTGATTTGTAATGTCATTAGATTGGCTGATTTTACACTTCTCTTTTGTTAAAAAGTAATTAGGAAAAATAGAACTGCTACCCTTTTTAATTATTTGATTTAGTACACGCCAAGTTTTTTTAAATATTTGATTTATTTTCTTCCAGCATTTTGCTACAATAATTTATTTTACTAGTTCTCATAATGCTTATTAATTTATTCTTATAGACTTTATATGTTTCTTCTTCTTCCTGAGTTCTATTTTTCAAGAAGTCTTTATACAACTTATTTTTCTTTGTACAAGCTTTTGAATACCCTTGGTTAGCCATGGCTTTTCAGCATATTTATAATAGTTTTGCTTTTGGTGACTTTTGGAGGCCTTTGTACTATTGTAAAAACAGGTAAATGGTCAGATATATCAGCAATCAGAAGTCCACTAAACACGTCACTTTCAATAACATTAGTGAAAATATTGTCAATCAATGTTGCACTATTTTTTGTTATTCGAGTTGGTCGAGTGAGGTGAACTTAACATGGAATTAATGAAATCTGTATTAGCATTTTGCATTTGAGGATTCAACAGATCGATGTTAAAATCTCCACATACAAAACACATTTTTTTGTTGTTTATGCCATAATACATATTAGTTATTTTTTCCCTGAACTTTTCAACACAGGATCCTGGTTTTTGGTATATACAGCTGATTACTACATTCTTAGACTTTTCCATCTCAATTTCCACAGTAACACACTCCATAATTGTATTAATAGAAAATAACATGTTGCTCACCAATTTACTTGTAAGGTTTTGATTAATATATAATGCGACACCCCCATCTTTTTGACCGTTTCTACTTGTAAAGTACATATTATATCCTTCAATTTGAAACATTGAAGATTGTTCTTCATGAAGCTAAGTCTCAGAAATTGCTATTGCAGAAAATGTATTTTTGCTTTGTCTCAACCAGTAAATAATCTTAGAGAAATTTGAATTTAAACTTCTACAATTGAAATGCATAACAGATACTTTGTCTATAGTTATCACACTGCTCTCAAACTGGTCTTCAGTATAATACTCACAATGAGTATGTACTCCAGTGTAAAAATTATTTTCTGGATCAATATCATCTTGCATATCCAGTTGTCTATACTCCGTGTAATCAAACATTTGCAAATGTAGGCTTTTAAAACATTCATTCACAGTCTCTGTTTTTGCTGTCTTAGTACTTGAGGATTTTGGTTCATCCAAATTTGTTGCAAGTCTTATTTATTTGTCATCCATATATGATAGGAGTTGTGTTCATCGTGTCTTCCTTGTTAATCCTCATGAGATGTTATTTATATTGTTCAAGTTCTGTGGTATCTTTAACAACTATCACCTTCAATTGTTCCGTGGTTCCATTCAGCTTTATCAATACTTCTTGTCCAGGTGTCATGAATCTTCTTCTAACTTCTCAGGATCCTTGCTTGTCTTGCAATTTCAAAATTACTTTTTGTGAGGTGCTCATTCACATAAATGTTTGTACCCTTCAATTTTTTAGCATTTCTCAGCACCTCCATTTTTAGTTTCCTACTTGCGAGACTAATGATAACATTTGGCTTTTTGCTGTATTTTTTAGCCAAAACATGGCAAGCAACAATGTCTTTACTATCAATGTTAATGTCTTTGCTGTTAAGGAACCTGATTACCTGATCTTCCAATGAAGAATCCAGATTAAGAGCAGGGGGTAGCTCACTGTCTGCTCTCTTGTCACCAGCTATGGCCTGCGCAAGTGCGGTGTATTTCAAGCCCTGATATCAGGAGATCATCCATCCTTGAATGCTGCTCCAACTCATCATTTTTTCTTTCTAGCAGTTACATTTTTTTTGTCATTTTCTTGCATTAAAGCCTTTAGTTGTTTGATTTGATCCAAGGCCTCTTGCAGGCTTCTTCGTTGTTATGATACTGTAGTTATTTCATTTGACATGAAATTCAGAAATTTCTTTATCTCCTCCAGATTTTGTACCAATTTCTCAGTGGCCATTTATTCACCAAATTTTTCCTTAGATGGTTTGTAATGAAAAATTAAAAAGTAAAAAATTGTAATGATGTCTTTCTTATCAACAAGTTGCTCGTTATGCTGAAAAAGTCCAAACATTTCACCAAATTAGGAAATATTTTTTAATCCAGTGGCAATAGTGTCTTGAACCACTCAAAAACATGTTTAAATCGGGTGAATGTTGAATGATTTCTTTGATATAGTTTGGATTGTTGGAGCTCAGTCGTACCACCACTCCTACACGGCAGTCATAAAAAAGGTGGGAACTGGAGTATGTAGGTCAGACCTCAGACCCTCCTTTGTAGAGATGAAACAGGCCTGGGCTAATTTTGGTCCCAACTGGTAAATCCGTACTGTTCTTTGCGTTAAATGTTGCCGTCAACAACTTTATCATTTGAGGTTCAGAACTATTGTCAAAGTAAGCACCAACCAATCTTAGTCACATTATGTCATACACAATGGAGCTAAGAGTTTTGTTGACCTCCTAACCCCTAACTCCCTTTTTTAAAGACTGTTTTTCACCTTAACACCTTCTGTAAAACTATTGAGGTTATATTCATTTAATTTATACGTAGAGATGAGCTTGGACATGCAGTTGGTACTGGACTCTGTTGATTTCATTGTTGAATCTGACATCAGGGCAAGTTTATGCTTGTTTATTCTGATAGTAGAACACACATTGATCTCATAGTCTCTGTAAGAAAAAGCTTCTACATTTTAACTCTAAGATTCAGTCCAAACATTCAATGATGGCCAAGGTTATTCATACCACTGTGTTTTAAATTTATCTATTTTAAATAAATTTAAAATAATTTTCATCCAATTGAGAACTTTTTTTATCTATGTTTATGCAAAATAATCTCAGTTTTTTACCTGCTGGAACAAAAATAAATATTGTATTCTTCTGAACAATCAATTAAAAAGCCTTTATTGGCATTACAGCACTCAAATTGTTTTTTAATAATTGCTGAACACCTTTCTGCATGTTTCCACTGGTATTTTGACTTAAGTGATCAGCACCAAGTCTTTGAGGTCTGATGGCCTCCTTGTAATCATCATTATCTTTAGTTCTCTTATCTCCTTATCAACAAAATCACCATTATCATGTCAGGACTAGGCTGGGCCACTCCAAAATATTACTTCATCAAAATCTGCCAGGGGTATGCTTCATTCTAAGCATGACCGTAAATATCACTGAAGAAATAAGTGGCCCAAAATCTTGACAGTATTGGAGAACGTGCATGCATGGTTTATTCATATTTGTACTATCTTAGCTTGATCAAGCCACAATGGAGGCCCAGGAAATATCCTCGTTTTTATATAATGAAAGGACTATGTTAGAGAATTATGTTGGTTTGTGTACGGACAGTACTTTTTGAGTATTTTTTGAGTGTGTGTCTGCTTCTGTACACTGGACACCTTCCATGCAGAGGCAGAAACTCTTAATAATGCAACTCACCGTGCAGGTTGGCCCCATCTCTGTTTAGCTCAGGCAGGTTGGGAGAAATGCTGATGATGCACTGTGCTGACCCAAATACACACCATGCTCCCAGCAGACTATGCCAGCTGGGGCAAACTCTGTCTGGTTCTACCTCTTTTACATATCCTTATCTTGGATATTTAAAAACATGAATGATGATATAACTTATTTTTGTTGTTGTCCTGATTAGTACTGCTCTTTCTTTCCCTGGTTTAAACTGCTATTCTGTGTGCAACCTGATCAGTCAAAAGACATCGGTTTCCTCTTTTTGGTGATTTTTTTTCCCTGGGTTGTTACGAAAAATACCCACTAAGTAAGAAAAATGCCAATTGAGTAAGTCATATGGCATGGAGTTAGCTGTGGATAAAAAAAAACAAAGATGCTCACTCATGTAATGAAAAAAAAGGCACCAAAGACATAAAGGCTGATGAAACAGCCCACCACTCGCTGACAGTAGGAAAATTGTGCAGAAAAATGTATCGCAGATAAAATAAAAGCAGTCTTTTGATCAGCTACACAAGATAGCGTCAAGCGGCATGCCGCTCAACAGTGCTCTCACTCTGGTTAACTACAAAAGTAGCAGATGACCAATTTCTCGCTCATTGCTCATACTAGACAGACAGATCAAAAGCAGACACCACAAAACATCCAGGCCTTTTACAACACCAGCATGTGCCCAAGGGAACAGCTGTATGCAATGCATTCACATCTATAATGTTAATAAAAAAAAAAATCCTCGGCAGTGTTCCATTACCTAACAGCAACACAAGCGTTTCTGCTGCTGGTAACAGAAGCAGGATTGAGACTGGAGAGACCACTGTTATAACCCACAAACTGGCCAGGGGAGAATCAAAGTTGCATTTTTTGGCTGAGCATTTGTCACCTGCCAACTCTGATGAGACCAAGTCCGGAGTCAGGTTATTCACAACTGTCAAGCGGCAAGTGGTTGAAGGAGCCTGGCACAGCAAGGTGAAGTCTAGTGCCACATCAGTCTGGATGCATCTGACTCAAGTGGAAAGTCAGTCTTAAGCAAGTTGACTGAAAAAGAAAGTACAAATAAAAACAGTCAGACCAAAGCCAAGTCAGTTCTGAAGACCCGTTATAGGAAGTACCAAGTCTCATCAAACTGTCAAATGCACATTTTCCTAAAAAAAAGGAAGTCAAATGTGTTTATGTTTTGGTTGCAGACGGCTGAACACGTCTGTAGTGTTTTTTCAAAATACTTATTTAAAAACATGTAGACCTGAATCTGTCCATATTATGTAAACTTGTGGGATATATAATTGTGGTGGCTTAGTGGTGTGGTGGCGTTGTGAAACTGTCTGTCACGTTGGGTCCCTGAGCAAGACCCTTGACCACAGATTGCTCCCTATCCACATAGTGTTGGCAGCACTGCTCCCTAAGGTATGGGTTAAATGCAGACACAAATTCACCTCTGAATTTGTGTCTGCTATAATGGGAAATATTGATTTATTTAAGTTGAGTAAAGTCAAAGTAGAAGACTTCTTTGGAAACACAAGTAGGAAAAAGCTATTTTTTAATATGCATTACTCAGAGAGGACACAATAGGTTTTATTAATTACTAGGGGTGTAATTGTACATCCTGCTAAAGGTTTCACAAATCCAAAGAATTGTTTTAAAGAGCTGAAATACTTTTTTCCAGCCCATCTTTAAATAAGCTGATATGTTACTGTTTTAATTTGAGTTGGTTTTAGGTAAGGGGAATTTATTTGTATAGCACATTTCAGTACAAGGACAACACAAAGTGCTTTGAATGATTAAAACATAGGAAATTAAAAACAGTTCTGATATCAAAGAAGTATTGAAAATAATCTGTTTTGTGCTTTCAAAATTGGAATAAAGGTTGGACATATCTCCATGTTTAAAAGAATCCCGCTCCTGTGTAAAAATCTAAATCTGTCAACAAGTCAACTGTTCATCATGCACACCATAAATATGGCCTTTATTGAATGGTGGCAAGATGAAAGTCAAAGTTGAAAGAAATCCATAAGAAGTCCAGTTTGCAGTTTGTCTTGCTCTCTCTGCAACTCAAACCCCAAAAATCAATGCTTCGGACAAAAACATAGGCTTGGTGTGGCATAAGCAAACCTTCTAAATCTAAAGTAATGTAACAAGTAAACACAACCTTTATTTTTGTTAAAATTCATCTGTATTTCCTTTGGATAAGGGAATAAGGAACTGAGTCTGAAAACTCTGTTTTTCTATACTAAACTGTCTTTTTACCAAATTTAAATGTTGTTGTATTCCACAGACTCATTTCTCATAATGAACGCTGTGATAAACAGCAAAACGTATACAACAGGAACCATGTCCTACAGCGGAAAGGCAGAGAATGTGTTTTGTGATAGAGCAATTCAAAACATACATTAGAGATCATTATGAACAATTATAATATTCTAAGGCTGCATGATTGAGCCCTCAGTTCCAGGTTGTGGCCTTTCAGCATGGTTAGTGTGTTCCCCTTCTACATGGACATGATTTTGGGTACTCCTGTTTTCTCTCAATGTCCAGTTGGCCACTATAAAGTGTCTTGTGCTGTGAGTATACGTGCTTGGGTGGTGGTTTGTTGTGTGTGTCTGTCAGCCTATGATGATGGACCTTTCCAAGGTGTACCCTGTATCTTACCCATTGACTGCTGGGGATAGATGCCCATCCTCCTGCCCTGCACCCTAAAAAATAATAAATTGGTAATAAAAAATGAATGCATCGATGGATAAAACAGCTCTAAAAACTAGAGGCATTTTTGGATCGGCTAGGTTTTTTAGCATAAGGGCTTGTGCGTATAATTACATAGACGCAGTTATTTTCTGCATGACAGGTTTCCTCTCTGTAATGGTTTCTGTTTTCAGATGGAAAATGAAGAATGAGTATCAGGTAAATTGGAATTTTCTTTTCTTTTTTTTTTTTCTGTCTCCAAAATAAGTTTCACTTTTATCTTGAGGCAGATTATTTAATCGAGTCTAGGACATGCAGCACTCTTCACGTTTGGTGGAATCCCTGCTAAAGGCGGTATGAATTATAATCTTTAATATATATATACAGTGGAATATCAAGAAGTAATTTTCTTTTCTTCAAAATCACAAGTGGCACAATTATTGGCACCCCAACTGCTTTGTTAAAAATTAATTTCTTGACTTATTATTGTTCTTATGTGTCACAGTGGCCAAATTCTCCTAGTCACTCTTAAACATCGGAAAGACATGAGAACATGCCATTCAAATATAAGTCATAGGCCTATATTTGTTTAACTTAGGAACTAATTTATTAGCTTTTAAGAAAATACCTACTCAACTAAGCTTGCCCAAATCTACAATCAGAGGTGGATAATGTCTTTATATATATATATATATATATATATATATATATATATATATAGAACATACACACTCATCATAAACTGACTTTTAAAGAGTTGATAGGTTCCAATTTCAATGTTGTCTGCCTGCCTATCTCTACGTTGGTGTGGAATCATAGTCATCCACAACAAGGCAAACTGAGGTGTATGAATAGAAAGCCACTGGACTTCTTTTCTTTACCCTTGAAGACATTTCACCTTCTATCCAATAAGCTGAGAGGAAGAAATGAAGAACCCTGTCAGATAAGGTGAAACTTTTTTTAGGAAAGAGGAAAATAATTCTCCTTCTATTCAAACAGTCCGTTCCGCTCGGCAACTGGTTAAAATTTTTTTTTTTTTTTTTTAAAACACTGGTGACTTAATTCACATATCCAACAGTCTTTATTATCTTAGGGTATCTCTCTTTATATTGGCATACTTTATTTATTTTTTCCTTTAAGGTGGCCTTTAAAAGCTCTAACAGACAATCTTGGGCGTGTAAGGTGTTAATGAATTCCGTGAAAAAGGTCAGCAACCACAAAATGTCTTTCGTAGCTCAAACCTGCTCATTTCCACAAGGTAGAGAGGGGAGAGAGGGCAATATTACCACACTCATTAAGAGGTCGTGGTTAACACTTATTATTCCATTATCGACCTTAGTTTGAAATTTGCCTCATTCTCTATTCTCTATTCAGTACTAATCGATGTTTGCTTCCATGCTGAGTTTTAAAACAAGAAATTGACAGTGATAAATGGAGGTGCAAGTTTTACAACTTGGATAAACTGAGTGGAGGAGACAAAAGGTGCGGGGGGACGAGTCAGAAGGGGGAATCATTAAAGCGAGGAAAGAAAATGACGAGGTGTCCAAAATTTTACAGGGCAAGGAAATAAAGGAAAAAAAGTCGAGGATCCAAGTCTTAGGAGAAAGAAGAAAGCCTTGCACTCACGTTGACGTGCAGACACCCAATCAGACAGCCCTTCATCCCTTAACCCCCCCAGTCAAGAGTGGAGTAGCAAGATGAGAGGAGAAAGGAAGAAGGGGAAGAAATCAGCTTTAGAAGTGCTGAGACTGGATTTCTTTGTCCTTTTTCAGTGAGAGAAAAACCACAGATAGAAGGAATGGGAGGAGTTCTAAAATAGGGCTAAAGTAAAAGAACTAATCTTCTTAAACAGGGTAAAAAGATGAGAGACGGCACAAAACATAAAGGTGAAGCTATATATTTTTCTTGTAAGATAGGGCTTAAAAGATTCATGTTGTTATATCTCAACAAAACACTCAGCGCCAAGCAATAATGGTTTTACTCCAATTCAGGCTTAACTCGCAGAGGAATATGAAGGTCAGGTGCTGTGCAATGTACATGCTCAATCTCCGTAGCCATTAGTGCTTACTTATAAAGCCATTAATGTCCATTATCATAATTATCTTTGCTAACTCACAGAAGCCAGTGCCATGGAGGGAAATCTACACAAGTTGCAGCTCTGTGCACAGTGGTCACCCCTAAATTCTCTTATGTAGCCATTACGGTGTTTTTTTTTTCTTTTCAGCCTGGTTATCATCCATTGTCTCTTGAATTTATGCTTAACTTGTTCTTTACAAAAACTATACTTGGAGAGCCTCCTCTCGCATGTGTTCACTTGCTGCAAATAGGTGTTCCATTAATATGCAAGTGTATGTCATGAATTTATCATGCACCTCCCCATCATGTCTTGCCCTCACTTGCAGATACAGTGCAAGTCAAGTTCAGTATAGGACCTAACACAAGGTAGACATTCGGTGGATGGAGCCAATATGCCATTGAGCAAGCAAGGCTGTTGTTTCTCTTAAGGGCCAAACCCGTCCCTGTTTCATAAAAGCAACTCAGCTCCCAAAGGTACACAGTTTGCTACACAGCACATTCTTGCTTGTAGCTGAGGAACACTCACAAATAGAACTTTTCAAGACCTGGACAAATGTGGACTGTATAAACTGCACATTTTTCATTCCCTCGCTTATTTTCCTCAGTAAAGAAAGAAGAACAGATTCTGCTTCTTCATTTCCAGCAACACTATTTTTTTTTTCCTTTGGCTGCTCCCAGCTGCTGAATTCACCAAACATTGTGGTACTTCAGGGTCAAAGGTTTGTAACGGCCAGCAATCCAATTTCACAGCGCATGCCTCTGACAGACACTCTGTGATCTTGGGTGGAACCCTTTAGCAATCCCCTCTCTCTGCATATCCTCAAGAACACTTAGAACTTAATCAAACTTTAATTAGCCCTCTGCTTTTGTGGTAATTGTCAGTCCAGGCAGGGCCCAAATGCCTGCATGTGTAAGAGTGTAGTTTCTGTGTGCGGGGCTAATCTTGGAGGGAGATTTGTGAACCAACACATTTTTTATCTGTTTTAAAATATGTTTACAAGATCATGTTATACATAACGTCAGCATGTGTGTTTATATACACTGATTGCCAAAAGTATTTACACCCATGATGTTTCTAAACATTTTGTCATGTAACAACCACAAATCTCAATCTATTTTATCTGACCTTTGTGATTTTTAATGTAAGATGTAAAAAATTGAAAAGTGTGTCATACATTTTTATTCAGGCCCCTCCTAATCAATGTTTAACCTTGCAGACCCTCCACCCCCCATGGGAAATTAATCTATGAGATATGCACAGATCAAAATGGTCACAAAGTAGCACATTATATGGTTTGTTTAAGACCAAAAAACAAATCGGAAGTAGGCCAAATTCTACCTAACTTTGCCTGCAAGATGAATTCTCACAGTATTTGGGCGTTCACAAACACACGAGAATCCGTCTTGTACTGCACCGGCTTCAACTGTTTGTGTCCGAAACCAAAAAAGTGGTACGGGCCAGTCATGTCGCAGTATTAAGGTTCAAGGCAGGACATACCAGCACTAAAGATAGCAAGAGCTGCAGCGCAGAGGACGCACGCATGGCTGATGCTATCATATCTGTTTTGTCAGAATCCACAATTTCATCTTAGAAAGAAGAACAGCAAGAAGTGCCTTGACTAGCTTACCTTCCCGTGGCTTCTCATGACATCTGCTGCTAACGTTTTGATTTGATACCATGATTGGCTAAAACCAACCTTTGGTAGGCGTCGCTCTGCCCACTCAGCCTGGAGAGTTCTGCAGAATGTCCCGCCTTTCCACAAATGGATTCAATGGGAGCAGTCCCAGATTAAAAATGTGCAAAATGGAGAGTGCAACACATTATCAATCTGGCTGGCCAGGTTAAAATTCTCCTACATGAGCTGTAGATCTCTGCAGCTCCTCCAGAGTTATCAGGTGTCTCTTTGCTGCTTCTCTGATTAATGCTATCCTTGCCTGTCTGTTTACCATGTCATGGTAATTTACAGTGACCATATATTGATTTACCAAAAAAAGGACACTTAACCCAGACATGAATCACTTTAATTGTCTGTTTACTTAAAGAAGACTTATAATTATATTATAAAGTGTGTCTTCTCTGTGTATTTAGAAAGATTAGTAACAAGCTTTAGATAGACTTTCACAAGTCAACAATTACAGAATGACCTAAAAACCTCTGGAATCAAATAAGGATTGGAGTCTTCTTATTTAGAAAACAATCCTGTATATTTCACTTTCTGAGTCATACTAGTCAAGCAAATAAACCAACATCTCTAATAATATAAATAATATTTCATTAATTTATTTTTTCATGTAATCAAAGCCCAACACAGAACGTGAAAAGTGGCTGTGTCCAGGCAAAGGAGGACATTTGGTCACCCTATGGTAATTTGGAGCTGTGTCATACTCTTTCATTGGATTTAATCTTTGGGGTATCAGATTAAAGTTGAGCTCAAAACAAATCCGCACCACGGTTAAAAGATTTTTATCTGTCCAGGATAACAGTAACGCCAAAATGGTAGGGTTAATCTTTCCTAAACGTCAAGATTTGTAAGGACCATGTACTCAAAGCCCTTTTTTTATTTACACCGTGACTGTAAATTATCATGAAATGAAGCGGGTAGTATATGCCTGTGTATTTAGGGAAAATGCTTGTGGTGAATGTTTTTTTAATACATAATAACTTTACCTGAAAAAAGAAGTAAGAAAATTACCTTTTCATTTAGTGCCTTTATTTCACTAAAGGTAAAAGGCTAATTAAATGAGAATTTCTTAATATAAGAATTACGCTTCCAAAAAGATTTAAGATAGAAGAAAACTCACCTATATTAGTGATGTTTGCATCACAGAAGTTTAACACAACGGTATGATAAAAAATAATTATGGACAGGTACATGATACTGAAAATCAATACCAACCCAATCTTGTCAGAGTTTGCTGGGATCTTCTGGGATCTTATGTACCAAATGTTCTGTGAAATTAAATCAATGGAGTTACTCACTCCAGAGATCTGTTGATTCAAACAGATTTTAGAGCATGTAAATCGAGTTGCCCACTTTTCCCGCCTAACACATCTTGGGTCAATAGCATTAATGTAAAAAGCTTGAAGATAACAGTAGAGCACATGCCCCCCTCACAGGGAACCACACATTTAAGTTTGAAGAGGCCTACTGTTGAAGATAGCAACAGCAATTTTATTTATTTATATACTTATTTTTTTTGCAACAGCAATTAAAGAAAATCCATTGGTGACAATAAAATAGAGAAAATAATCATTTCAGTTAGATTGGTGTTGAATCCTAACCTGACTCTAGCCAGATTGATATCGCTCCGCCTAGCTTCACTCACATCCATCTGGGACCTCTCCCATAGAAAGTGATTTCCCCAACCAATTTTATTGTCTAGCCAATCAGGACGCAGGGCTGAAGTTTCATAGATGTGACGTAGTGGAGAAGCGACCGTGACGTGAGACAGACCGCAATGGCGGCTCGCATCGAGGAAGCAAGCGTTAACATTGATGCTGCTATTTCTACCGTGTTGTCCAATCTACCTAATATTGTTTCATTAAAAGAACATCAGAGAACGCCTCTGAAGGCTTTTGTTGGTGGAAACCATGTTTTCGCCCTTCTCCCGACCGGATTTGGCAAGTTTTGTTTTCCGGGACGCACTTGCGGCGGAGCGGTTAGCGTGAACCATATTAGGAGGCCTTTAGTCCTCGACGCGGTCGGCCCAGGATCGACTCCGACCCACGGCGCTTTGCCGCCTGTCTTCCCCCCTCTTCCAGTCAGCTCACTGACAATAAAATGCGTGCCACTAGAGCCGCAAACACATTTAAAAAAAAAAAAAAAAGTTTTGTTTTTTCCTGCGTCGCTCTCACAGCGACAGGGGTTGGCTTCAGTGTAAGTGGTTGAAATAGCACGTCGATAAAGATGACAGACAAGTGGCTTATCCAATCATATGCTTGGATTTTTGATAAGGCCCAGCCTTC
This sequence comes from Fundulus heteroclitus, assembly GCF_011125445.2. NCBI lineage: Eukaryota > Metazoa > Chordata > Actinopteri > Cyprinodontiformes > Fundulidae > Fundulus > Fundulus heteroclitus. The sequence goes on from NW_023397132.1 coordinate 240,864, forward strand.
AAAAAAGGCAATTCCTATGGAGAGGTCCCAGATGGATGTGAGTTGAGCTAGGCAGAGCGAAATACATCTGGCTAGAGTCAGGTTAGTTGAATCCATCCATGCATCTGAAAAAATATAGATTTGTCCCCCCCAGTAAATCATTAGAGAAATTCATATTTTTAAACAAAACAATAATAAAAACTCAAAAAGAAAATCCATAATTTATTTAGGCAAAATGATGCATTTATACCTTGCACCCCATTATTGGCGGTACAATGTTTTGGGCCATTAGACCAATGCTTAACACATTCAAACAGCCACAGCAGTGCCATCTGAGCAGCAGAGAAACGGTATCTATACACCACAAATAACTGTTCTCCAGTAAGGAGCTACTTAGAGCAAAAGACATGTTGCTAATTTTATTTACTTCCACTTTCCAACAGAATAAAATTCATTAACATTTTGAATCCAAACACATTTTTATACACTTCATTAAATCTGTTGAATCTTGTGACAGACTGCCATTGTAATGCTATGCAAATCAAAACTAGCTAAACTAACTAAATCTTTTTGACAGATTTAAGTTTTTTTGTTGATGGTAACAATCATTTCTATGGCTCCATCCAAATACCCGTAATAACAGCTTCAAGCTCCTGTTCCTAGTTTCTGTTCCTTGACCCTTCACGGGTTAACAGTAAGAACTATATCACGGAGAGGAAAGGAGCATCGGACTGCTGTGCCAAATTTGGACAGACTTTAACTCCGATGTCATGATGTGTTCGGTGCAGAGTGGATATTTGAAGTTTATTAAAAAAAACACTGACATAGTGGCTCATTTTAAACATTTCAATTGTCGCTTCCTGTACTAAAAAACATAACGTAAACCATTACCATCTGTTTGACCTCATCTGTCTCATTTTATCCTGGCTTTTTTTCTGTTAAACCTTATGTATAAATTGAAGAGGCTAACAGTTGTAAGGAAATGGGAAACTGTATCAAACAAAATACAATACTAATTCCTTCAAGTTTTCAAGAAGTCACTGCCCCTGAAATGAGGCAACATTTAATTAGCTGGTTGATATCTGTAATCTCACAGCTAGATTAAAAAGTCAAGCAAAACATTTGGCAAACGTTAAAATGTATAATTTAAGTACAAGATAAGATTTAAGGAAGCAAAACAAAATTTAAAAAATGGGTATTCAGTTTAGATACAGTTTAGCTTTGTAGCAAACTTACTATATACCATTTTGCTATCATTTAATTTTAAGTGGCCTCTGGTTATGTTTGAATTGAAATTATACAGCTCTGAACAACCACCCACTGTATTTCTGATGTTGTCTGCTGGACCTTTCATTCCTGCCAAACTTGGCCCAAATTCATAAAATATTGATGCTGAATGCAATTCTGATATTGTAGGACTAAAGTTGCTAACAATATACCAGAGCCACGCTAAAGCCTTCATCAACCAGCTGTGCCAGTGTCCTTGGTATTCTACTCTGAATAAGAGGAAGCTGACAATGTTTAGTTCTTATCTGGCTCAGTCTATTGAAGGTAAAACTGACTGAAGATGATGGCTGTGTATTATATCTCATTTTTCTGCTTATAAAGAAGAGAGAACATTCGTTGAAAATTTTTGCCTCATTGGTTTTTGTATGTCAAGACCCGAAGTAGAAAAAAAGGAAAAGCTCCAACTTTTAATTTTAAGTATATTCTTGTACACACTTACATGTTTTACCACATCGCACAAGGTCCTATATTGCACAAATCCCTCTATGGACTAATTTACTGCAAGATGTCAAAGTTACCTTGTGCAGAACAACAAAGTTACCTCCTGAAGACATATCATTAGCATTCAAGGATACCAGTTTAACGCATGCTGGAATGACTTGTTTCCCTGATGGGTTAGTAAAAAGCAAACAGGAGAAAGGGGAATAGCCTTTGAAGTAAATGCTTCATGGGCTCATCAATAACTGGTATTGACCTTTCCCACTCTTATTTAATAAAGTTCCCATTCGGAAGGCTGGGTTTGTTGGATTCTCATTGCTATGCTATGTGTGTTGCAGCATTCTGCTGATGCCAAGTATTTTTGCATTGATTACACATCTGGGATTAACTGAAATGCAAATACAACTGTGTGAATTTGTGCACGTTTGAAGTGAGTTTCAGGAATGGTAGAGAAGTATGCCGAAATGGAACTCATCTGTTGTATTGTATGCATATAATGCAATATTTATGAGCACGACATGCTTTCAGGTGAGTCTTCTGAAAGAAATAAGAATATTTTTCTTTGTCCACTACAAAAGGAAACATGATCTTTCAGCGTTTTTTAATTATTCAACCACCTTGTATGTGAAAAATCCGGCATATATATCAGGCAGACAGGGATTATCTTAGACATTATACATACGAAGACGCCTTATTACGTGATGGAGCACATTCTGCATCACCGCCATATTGGATGGGTCTCTCCTACTCTAGGCTGCCATCATTTTATGCTTATTAATTAGTTATTGCTGTATTTCACAAATTAGGCTTAATCACATTTCTAAATTAAGTACTCTGGAGTTACAGAGTGCAAACACATACAAGAAGCTGTGCAAAACAATTATTTTTCAAGGGTTAAAGCTCTAAATCTAGTTCCAAGAAGGGTAGTGTAAGACACTGGAATGGCCTGGACATTTTAGAAAACACTTTTCCTGGCCTTAAAAAACTGTGTGTATGCATGTGAGCATGTGCAGCATGCAAAAATATGAAAAAATTATTGTTAAGACTTAAATTATTGTTAAGTCTCAGGATTGTTTGTGTGTGGGAGAAAGTGAAATACATTTAAATGAACAATTTAACTTGTTGGTTAAAATATAAAATGTGTTAATTTAGACATTTACTAATGTGTAAAACCACGTTTTGTTTAAGAGCATAAAACTAAATATTTCAGGATATAAGCACGTATTTATTTACACACCATACCACGTCTGTCTTTGTTAAATAAGTACAAACCAGTACAAAGTATTTCAGTAGGAAATATCTCTGTTAAAGAGCATAAATGTTATAGAAGTATATATATAGTTTATATAAATATTTTAAGAAATGTGTTGTTTAAACAACGTATTTGAGCAATGAAACGTGTTTTTTTTTTTTTTTTTTTTTTTTTTTATGTGTGACAGCGTCCTGTATCATAACCACATCTGTGTCATTTCTAACAAAGCAAACTGTGAAAATCGGGTAAAAATTCAGGCAGTTATGATTTATTTTATTTGGGCAAACAGCTTCTTCAGTACAAATAAATGCATAAGAGATCCATCCAAGATTGTGGCCGCGCTGTAACGTCAACTCCAGTAGGCAACGCCAGTCTATTGGGCGTCTACCTATATAATGTCTATGGGGATTACATTGCAGTAAATGAAAAGTAGCTTAATAATTTATAAAGCCATAAATTAAACAATAGTTATTGTTTATGAATGTAGCAGCAGAAAGTAGAAATATTTTTTAGACAATCTACTAATACAAACTCAAGTGTTTTAACCTACTAAAAAAATTTGTCATGGTTTTAAGGTGTTTGGCCCACATGCAGACACAGTCGGAGAACAGAAACAGTTTAAGATGTTTATTAAAAGGCTCTACACAGATTTAGTGCACACAATGTGAGCAACAGACGAGGTCGCAATGTCAGAGCGAAGGGTACTGCGGGAAGAAAGAGGATGAGATTAAACGCTATTCGGACCAGGGAAATCTACCAGATGCTGCTCTGCTTACAGATGGGTAGGAAGGACATATCCGGGGGGGGGGGGGGGGGGGGGGGGATGAGTGGAAGAAGGAGTTCTGTGATGGAGGGAGATGGCTGAGCGACAGGTGAGCTGGCAGACGGAACACAGGCGGGGAGCCCAAGCAGCACCACAGCGGAGGCAGGCAGGAGGAGCAGCTGGAAGAACCAGCGTGAATCCAGGAAGGGGAATCTCTCGTCCGGCTTGGTAACACCAAGTGGGCTTGAGGGGAACGGCAGAACAAAATCTGAGCAGCAGGGATTCAGGAACTGGTCTTCAGTGCTCAGAGACAACACGGGTGAGTAAATCCAGATCACGACGAACTGAAGAAGACAGGAGAAAGAGTTAGAGCCAAAAATCAGGAACTTCAAGACACTCACAGGGCTATGGCCTAGGCATTCCACAACGGGGTAGCACTCTGGTGTCTTCCAGCTGACTAAGCACTCCTTTTAAACTTGAGTAGAGCAGCCTTAACGAGCCGCAGATGCCGGCCACGCTCACCCGTCAACCGCAGCAACCTGTGAAGCAGAGTTAGTAGAGCACGCAAACACAGAATCCAGACAAAATTCAGTTTTAATTTCACATGTGACAGATCTTCACCGACAGGAAGGTCAGTAATACAGGTCAGTTCGATCTCTTTCACCTACTGAGTAATTGGTTTTAGAAAGTCTATCTTCCTGTGTTCACATGCTTGCATATTCTTTGTAGAAAGTTTTGTGTTTTAGTGATTTAGCACTTGGTTGTTAAGGGTGCAGTTAACAGTTCTCGCCTTCTGTGCTTATGGAAGGTTGCTACTTTAAACAAATGTTTCCATGTTATTGGACATGAATAATCACTATATATTGAGCTTTAATTAAAAAAAAAACGCATCGCAATAAACTTTTCAAAACTTTCTGTATAAAAAACACAGAAAGATTTTATACATAGTAAAAAAAGTTGTACTTTAACTTCACCTCACACCTGCAAACAAGAACAACTCCAGTGTGCAGAGGTCTTCCTTGAAGAACTCTTGTGAATTTAGATTCCATATGGACAAGGGTGGCTAGGGTCTTGAGAGAGAATGAAGTTAAGCTAAATAGAAACAATCATATTAAGATGGCCATTCTACAAAAGGAAGCTGGCAAGATGGGAGTCACTTAAACTAGCACCAACATCCACCACTTGCGCTTCAATAGCGTGGCAATGTGCAGGAGTAATCAACCAAGTTGGATAGGCTCAGACCTTTGTAAGCAAACTATATTTTGTATTTATTGTTTATTCTGCTCTTCTGGTGGACTGGCATACCAACACATATGTAAGCATATATATATGTGCACCACATAGTTTATTTTGAATAGTCAAAGGAGGAGAACCTGGGTCAGACCCAGAACAGACTCGAGGGACTACATGTCTTGACCTGGAAACACTTGGGAGAATAAGCTTAAGACTGTTGGTGTGGCAGGGGAATATATCAGTTTCCTTCTGAACCTACTGTCTACACCACCTGATCTTGGATAGGTGGAAAACGATAGATGGATGGATGGATGGATGGATGGATGATGGTTGAGCTGGATAGTTTTCCACTGAACAGAAATTCTGTTAATTGTAAAAGAAAAAATGATTGACAATTTCTATAGCTTTTTTAGTATAAGAATCACTTTAAAATAGAGAAGAAATTCTGTAATATAAGACTTGTCAAATGTGGACCATAACTCAGTTCGCAAAACATCTATTTGTAAATATATAAATATAACAGATACCTAATTTTCCTCCTAACTATATTAAAATCTCAGATATATGTACGGTTTTTTTCTGCTGTGTGGTGTTATACCCCTTTTAACTAACAAGTACATTCAAACTTTTCTTACATTTGTATATGTTTCTGGTGCCTAGAAGGTAAAAAAAATAATTGTTTTTTAAAAAGGCAAATTCTAGCTTTGTCAAAAAAAGCGCTTGTGTGCATGTGTTTGTTCAAAGGCTAATCATGTCTGTAGATGCAGTGTATGGAGCAGTTTTTACACGGTTCCCTTTAAAATCTGACAGCATGTTCACATGAGCACGCTGTCAGGCCTGATAACTTGAATGTGCGGTCACCTTGCCTTTTGATTAAAGGTTTTTTGCTTTTTGTAGCTTAAAAAGGGCCCGTTTGTCCTCAAAAGGGAGAAAGGAACACAGAAAAGGAGTAAAAAAAATGTTTTTTTTTATCAGTCACAGCCAGAACTCAATATTTAGCTATTCTTCTCAGATTAGGCTTATTCAAAAGGTCTGAAGGTGAAAATGCCTTCAAAGATAATAGAGATTAAGATCACCTTTGGAAATCCCTACTAGGCAGAGAAGAAAGCTTTTTCAAATAAACAAAGCTCTTCAACTTCAGACAATTTCACACACTTTTTCTTCTCACCCAGTCGCTGTGCGAATTGGATTTGGCTTATACTTAACTTCTTAAATGTTCACATTAGGGTCTGATGATGGAATCATAAAGATCTTTTTCCTTGGTCACCTTTGAAAATAGTAAAAAAGGGGACCAAGAAAAAAACTCAAGACCCAGATAAGTAGAAAAAGAGAATATAAAAAAGCCCTCAAGAATATTGTTTTATTTCCATAAAAAGGACACCTGTTTTAATATGTGGTGGACATTTTTTTTCTCACATGTGGGTATAAAAAGAAGAATGAAATTACAAACACCCGTCTTGGAAGAAGACATTAAACGGCTGAGCATTTTACTGGCAATCCAGTCAAAGTCCTGTATGGCAACACTCACTTTCAAAGCTGACATTCATTGTCTTGCCTGCAAAGTATTTGGAGGGACACTGGTGGCCCCAGGTGTCAGTTTAGACATGAAAATGGACATGTCACACTGCCAATGTCTCTTTTGCTCTTTGCTCAGTGAAATGACAAATAGGCAGTTAGGATTTGTATAAATGGTTCCAAATGAATCTGCTAGACATTAATTAAATTCTGAAGCACCGAAGCCATTGTTGGACCAAACTGCAACTGGATTTAGATTCTACTACCAATTATAAAAGTATAATTCCAACTTTAATCACATTTTGACGTCTGTGTGCATACACTTGTTGGATGGTTTAAGACAAAAGACCCTGAAATCATCCATCCAGCCATTTTTGGTACCCATTTGATACAGTTCAATGTTGCAAAGGAGACTCGTGCCTATTTTTCAGCTGCCAATGAGCTACAGAGTAGGTGCACATTGGACAGATTGATCATAAAACAGGCAAACAAACAAAAAATGCCTAAAATGAAAACATGACAATGTTATCTGTTGCCTTTATAGGCCTATGACAGGGTGTTCAGTCACCAGATACAGTTGTTCAAGAAAAATAACTAGCTAGGCATTGAATGTTTTTCTTTCATTTTTAATGTACTGTTTAATGTTATCACCCCCTACTTAAGCTGTGTGGATATTAAAATGGAAAATATTAGGATAATTTAAAGAGAGAAAACCTAGAAATCTTCACAGTATGAAACAAACCACAATTGTCAATTCTATTGTACTTGAAAGCGGTAAATTTAAATCCCAATTATCTAAAAGTAGAGCCTTTGGAACCCTGTCTGTGTGCATGAAGATGTGTCACCTGGAAAATCAGAGTGGGATTCCTGCTTTAAACAGAAAATGTATTATTTTCTTGATGACAAAAACTACCTTTCTTATGGAAATGTGTGAAATTGATATGTGGCTGCTGACTGGCAAGACATAAAAGGAGAAAGTACTCTTGGTTATCCTGAAGATGAAAAGTGGATGAAATTTCCGAAATTGAAGAGGATTAATTTGTTCTTACCTAACTGTAAACTTTGTTTCAAATGAAAAATCTAGGGCAGATTGATGAGGACACAATATTGTTGATGCCAAGGCAAAGGCAGATACCTCTAGTGGAGCCAGCAACCAGAGCAGGGGTGACCGCAGGGCTTAATTGAAAGTGTAAAGTTTCTACGGTAAGAAAAGGCATTATTTTAGAATGTTTTTCGTTTTTGTGTCCTCATTCAGTACATGTCTGCTGATGTTGACTGGTTGCATTAATATTTACAATCAATAGCCAATCCCTTCAAAAGTCACTCACAAGTAGGGACAGCTACCTTTCGCATTAGAACTGATACCCGGTACCTGGGAATCGATACCAGTACTTAATGTACCTATTTTCGGTACTTTTGTGTTTTTGCTTATTTATTGAAAAAGCCTCTAAATCTTTCAATTTAACATATTTATTCTCAATATATAAACTTGTTTGGATCGACGAAAGAACCTTATTAAATAACTTGTGAATTTTGATATGTTGCCTGAATTTTCAGAACATAAAACAATTTTTTTACCAAAACATCAGTTATCAGTGGCACAGTGTGAATGAGGTGAATGCAGGTTTGAAGCTGTCTAAATAAAACTCAAGGAATTGTTTTAGTGCAACAGTTTCAGAGAGAAAAAATAACATTATGTAAATCTGGGCAGGATACATTTGCAATGAAGGAACAGAGAGGCTCCCATCTCTGCTCTTTTTGCTGTGATACAGGTGAGTTTCAGGACAAGGCAGGAACAGCACCCTGTGAGAAAGGGCTTAGGGGAAGAGCTCACAGCACCACTTGCCACTCTCCCAAGACAATA